>NC_092204.1:90035235-90050268 GCF_043381705.1 Parasteatoda tepidariorum | reverse complement strand
GTTGGTGAGCGCTTGGTACCAGATACCTCAGACTACCTATCAGCACCTTGTGGAATCAATGCCACGGCGGGTGCTAGCAGTTTTGAGGGCTAAAGTTGGTCCTATATGTTATTAGCAGGGTGGTCATAATGTGATGGCTCTTCGGTGTATATATATATATATATATATATATATATATGGTTAGAATGCAAATTGGCTAATATGTATAATAATTGAATACTAAACTAGAGTGTTAGTTTAACCGATAAAACGCTCTTTACTCTATTTATTAATTTTGCTTGTGTAATATCTAATATAAATAGCTAATACACAATCCAATTTGTTACTTTTGACTCGTTATTATTTAAAACAACAAAATGCCTATACTTAAGAAATAAAACTGGTTAGCATAATTGATACAATATTCACTTCGTATGAAATTCAGCTATGCGTGGCCTAATTTTTTTTCTTTAAATATCTGAGGAATTAAATATAGATAAATGGAAACAGCAGCACTTCTATTTTACACGGAGATATGATTCAGTAATACTTTCTTATTCGCATCCATCCTTATGATAAGAATTGCATTTTCCCCTTTCAAAACAGTATTTTCTTTCTTATATTTTTCATTTGGGTGGAAATTTTAAGAAAAAAAAGGGTACCAAGAACTACTCTAAGAATTCTTAAACAACAGAAGCTCTTGAACTGGAAGATAAAAAAAATAATAAAGTATCCTAAAATAAAAATAAAAACTACTGAAACTTTATAAAAAAAAATATTTGCTTCCCTTTCGTTTGTTAAAATTCTGTTCGTGGCAAACTTTTAAGCCTGTCTAGGGTTGCAGAGAAAACAAATAAATAGTCAGAATGGAATTCAGGAAAGGAGTCTGTCCTTTTATGTAACTTTTATTAAGTGCAATGAAATCCCTCTAAGAAAATATTGACCAAACTCATTTTGTTCCCTTTTCCGAAGCATGGATTTCTTGTTCTGTTTTACGCCGCTGTATTTTTAACTAGCGATAAAAGTTAAAAAAAATATTCTTTTGTTTGGTTATTGCTATAGAAAGAATCGATTTTTTGATTTGAATTTAAAAAACATGGTTTTGGAAAAGGTACAGAAATGAGAGACGATTTGCGAACTCAATTTAAGAAAAAAGAAAACTGCCAGAAATGTGTGGTTTGCTGATTTCTGCCAAGGAGTTTATACAAATTACTAAGTATATCAACAGATAGCATCACAAATTAAAAAAATGCTTTTTTTAAGCAAGTTAGACCATTCTAACAAAACTATTTGCACAAGTGTCTTAAATATATCCTCAACTTGTATCATGTTTTGGGAAATGTGCGGTTTGCTGTTTTCTGTCAAGGAGTTTATACAAATTACTAAGTACATCAACAGATAGCATCACAAATTAAAAAAATGTTTTTTTTTTAAGCAAGTTAGACCATTCTAACAAAAATATTTGCACAAGTGTCTTAAATATATCCTCAACTTGTATCATGTTTTGGGAAATGTGCGGTTTGCTGCTTACTGCCAAGGAGTTTATACAAATTACTAAGTATATCAACAGATAGCATCACAAATTAATTTTTTTTTTTTTTAACATAGTTAGATCATTCTAACAAAAATATTTGCTCAAGTGTCTTAAATATATCCATAACTTGTATCATGTTTTGGTACAAATGGTGGTTATATTACGTCGAAGTATATATTTGTTGTATACGGTTAGAGATATCACAAATTGTTTAACAGTTTTTTTGGTTAGCAGCGCCATCTGTTGACAAATAAGTAATTTCCAAAATTTAGTTCGAAATATTTGGTCACGTAAGTGGACGCGATACAGAGAGAGAAATTTTTCACGACAAAATTCTGTATTACCTCTGTTGATAATTTAATTTTAAAGTACGTAAGAAAGTGAGTTCAAGTGAACACAGAGAAAACCATGAAGTTTCAAAGTTGAAATTTCTTTTTCAAAATGCAAACAAATCATGGCAAGATTACTTTCCTACTGAGCAATCCTACCATAATTTGTTTACATTTTGATATTTTGAAAACAAAATTTCCGCATTTGAAATTTCGTGGTTTATCTGGACTCACTTTAAGTTTAACTTAAGTTTTAAATTATTTATGTAGGTAAAACAGAATTTGCAATGAAGTGCTTCATGTTCGTATCCCATCAATGGCTGGTCGCCACGAATTTCGTAACTGGTTCGCACCGACCACAGTGCTGACATAAACTATCCTCAGCTGTAGAAGGATCATGGGCTAGAGTACCCTAACCGTCAGACTAACCGTGGGTGTTTTTTCTCTCCATGTTACGCAAATACGGGTTAGGTCCATCAAAAAGTCCTCCACGAAAGTTAGTTTGTCCAATACTTGATCCAGGAGTTCCCTTTTCTTTTAGATTGGGTTAAAAATTACAAGGCTACGGAGTTAAACATTGTAGTCGTAAACTTAAAATTGGTTTGGTTGTTCAACGACGGTTTTAAAACAAAACAGAATTGAAACGTTTCTTCCGTGATATGGAGTGCCCTTAAGCAGAATTAACCAAATCATAAATTTCTGTCTATTTCTGATTTTCCTTAAATAGTTTTTCAAATTGTCGGTCATTTTTGCAATATCTGATAATAGTCAAAATTGCGGAATCGGAATTAGATATGGGTTTTTTTGAAATATACTATTCAAATGCGTTCAATCAAGGGGTACATTTTTTGTGTGAACATACTGTAAAAATATTAGCAGTTTTTATACGCAAATGCTTACTTTTATTAAGTATTCATGCTTTTTGTAAGAACGTTTACTTCAAATCTTAATTAGAAAAAATCTCATTTAGAAATTATTTAAATTAATCTCAACAGAAAAAAAATAAAGTAGAAAATAATCTGAATGCGTTCTTAAAAGAAAAAAAATTAAATTAAAAAGATCTAAATGTAATCTGAGTAGGAAAAAATCCTACTTAAGTTATTATAAATAGAAAAAAAATGTATCTTAAATAGAAAAAATTCCACTCGAATTCAAATAACAAGCAACAAAAAAAATCATCCATGCAAAAAGGCACATTTAAATGTTCTGTTTGCTACATCCCTTCCGTTTAATGCACCGTTTTAAATATTGTAGATAGAGAAAAGGTTTTTCTAAGTGTATTTGAATTTTTTTAAGCTTAAACATGTTCAATAAAAGTTTTGCGATACATTAATAATTTCGATACATTATCATTTAAGAAATCATATCTCACGATGTTATTAAAGATAACCAACAATGTAAATTGGTATGCATATTACTTAAAATAAATAAGAGCTGTTAAAATGTTTTGATTTTAATTTCAATTAATTTATGGCACACAGAAAATAAAACAAATTCATGTTCTAGAGGTTAAAATGAATTAATTTTTATCTCTTTCTTCATTTAAGATACAGTTTTTTTAAGAAATAACAGAAAAAAATTCAGATTTTTTCAAGAAGCTGAAAATACATGCTTTTCAAGAACTATGCTAATAATCAGTCATTTAACATTTTATAATTTAAAAAAAAATATATTTCAAGAACTCATTAGTGAATGCACATGCACTTTACGTAAATACGTATAATAGATGTTAAAAATATAGTTACTTCACAGATTATTCAATTGAACAAAAATTAGAAACCATGGACAGTGTTATATAATTTTGATATTCAATATGATAATAATATAAATTTATAGCGATAAATTTATATTTGAGAGTGTACCGTAGAGGTTGATTGTAATTTAACGACTGCAGAAACTTGCTGTGAAAAGGTCAATCATTTTGTATTTTAATTCTTCATGATGTTTGTCTAAAAATTTTTTTCATTTTTCTGTTTTTTTAATTCTTTTTTTTTCTCGAATTTTCAAAGATTTTTGTCTGTTTTTTCACTTTTTGGTTATAATGGATTCTCTGTTATGCAAAACATAATACAATGGAATATTGTGAACAATTCCACGCAGATAGTTAACAGTTGTACGAATGTTCCTCTGCAATTATAGTGAAAATTCAGTTTTATCTATCAACAAATTGTCTGCGAGTTGGTGGAAAAGGTTTACCATGAACGATATCCTCTGATCTACTTTGTACTCCAATCGGTTCCTTTTTAATTTCAGTAATTAGAGTGTAAATACGTGAGATCACACAACAGGGGTTTCGAAACGTCTGTGCCATACTTTAACTCGATTGTGTGTCCTTGATTTTCCAAGATTTGTGCGACCAAACACTGACCGAAATAACGAAAAAAAAAAAAAAAAACAAAGCCAGATTTTTCCATGTATGCGTAATTATCTTCAAAGCATTGCTGGACTGCCGTTGCTACATTGGGATTCACAAGCTCCCAGTTTTCTTTTTCTTCCTCAATTGGCATGGCAGCTCTTTGTGGGCCAGAGTCTTCCCTAGAATTTTCCTCTATTCTGCTCTTTTCTTTGCGATTGTTCTTCAGTTAGTAATTCTTAAGATTTTAAAATCCTCTTCCACACAGTCAAGCTATCTTATCTTAGGCCTACCTATAACTCTAGATCACATTGGTTAGTAATTAAAGATCTTAAATGTCAAGGAAGAAGGGTTCATTCGACAATTGTGATCCATAAGCTTTAAGTGTCTTACTTTGATGTACTTGTTGATATCAGCTTTCTTGAATAACCTATATAGTTCAAATTATGTCGTTGTTTCCAAAAGCTATCTACATTTATAGCACCGCAAGCTTCGGTATATCAAATGCAAAAGGAATATCTTGAGGTGGAAGAAAAGCAAGATCTGGAATTTGTCGATGCATTAAGTTGAAACTTTCATCTTCTCCATATCTTTTGGCCAGTCATGAGGTTCTAATTCGTCGCCACACACTTTGTGAAAGTTAAAAAAAATCCTCTGCTGGTGAGCATTCTTGCCAAACCTATTTGTCCAATAGACAATTTACTGTTTTAAGGGACAGTAAACCATTAAAGCATTATAGGTTTAGTCAATCTCCTGATCCTAATTAAAATCAACCTGCATTAAATTCTAATGAATCTGAATTAATTTTACCATTTACTGATGTAATAGAACAGCGTGATATGCAAATACTTTAACTATTGTTGACTCTTAGTTAGAAATCTCTATCGAAAATTTTAAACTCGAACAAGCTAAGGATACTAAGGTTGTTAAATTTTTTTTAATCATTGCAATAAATTTATTGGTAGCTATTTTGGTATAAATTTAAATTCCTCTTTTTTATTTATTTGTCCATACAAAAATTACGTTACTTTGTGTGTTCATATTTGAATTATGTTAAAGTTTGAATATTTCATTCTTTGCATAATCACTTTTATGGTACAGTATCGATTAACTAACAAGTCATTTCTTGATTGTCCAAATTGCTGATTCACCATTCAATTGATTCCCTCCATCTTTATTCCATCACTATATTAAAAATCAATCCATAGTCAATCCAAGCTACTGTAGTAACAAGTTGCCATAGCGACGCAAAATATATTAAAGAGATCGTTATTAAATGTCAATAGTTAAAGTCCGTATTCGTTTTCTGTTGGCTAATATAGGTTTATAAACATATCATGAATTAATTTTAAATATTAAACTTCATCAGTATGACGTTAAAGTTAATTTCACGAAATGCCACGACGAGAATCCAATTAATCCTTTTTGATCAGAGACAGGAAATTGCATTTACCGTTCCGCGGAATATTCCAATTGAATTATGATTAAGGGGTCATTGTCAGTTGTAACAGGGGGATGTTTCCGGTCACTTCACGCCAAGTTTATTAAAATTTGATTATTTTAAGATACTTACTCTGACCAACCAATTATTAGCAAAATTGTTTCTTACTAAAATGATTACTTGAAAGTTATCGAACTAACATGATATATAATAGTTTCCTCATACATTAAACTATAATATTAATTTTGTTGATAATTTTTTAAAATTTTTTGTTTAGATTTGTTTCAAATAATAGTTCTAAACATAAAAACTTCATTGTGTTAGTCTTGAGTAAGAAAAAAACCAAAACTTAAAGTTCTAAATAAAATGGTTACTTATCTGTTATAGGGACCATGTGTTGGCGACTGGTGTTTCGGTCTTGAGTAAAAAAATGCGAGAACTTAAAGTTCTAAATAAAATGGTTACTTATCTGTTATACGGACCATGTGTTGAGGACTAGTGTTTCGAACTGTCAAACAAACGAACATAGTCTCTATGACTTTTAAATCCAAATTTTAATATTTCGATGTATTATAGAAAGCTATTCCAAAAAATATAGACCCCTTTCGATATAATTCTCCGATTTTGCTAATTTACATTATTTATTACATTGGTCAATATTTTCGTTACCCAAATAAATTAAAAACACTCACAATAATATTGTATTCAATTTTAATATTCACGCAATGTAGATATTCAACCGCAATGTAAATATTCACGATATAATCATTTTAATATGTTGACGATAACAATCATGATATTGTCGTATTTGATCAACGCCTCTTAGTAGAGGGATGGCCTTTAGTGGACCGAATAAACTAACATAAACTGCGCAGTGGGGGTTGATAAGAAAGATGTCACAGTGTTCGGACTAATAAGGATCGGATTTTTCGTTTTTGGTAATCTGTGAAAAGGATTTCTCTCTTCTAGCCCTTTGACGCAGAACTTTCATTAAACACATTTTTCCTACTTTTTTCATTATTTTGTCTTAACTCTGATTAAAATAACTGAAATACATTATATTTCGATTTTTAAAAATTTATGGTACAGGGTTCAATAGGTATAGATAGGCGCAGATAGAACACACGTGTCCTTTGGAAAGTATAAATTGACGGTTTCCGAACCAAGATAAACAGTAATTCTTCATTGACATTTCTTTAATTTATAAATCACAAATATTGACACATTTTTGAATAAGTAGGAAATTTTTCAAACCATTTTTTGGACTTAAAGTATATATATAAAAGGGACAACGGTGTCCCATCTGCATCAAAGGGTTAAATGTTAAGCAATAAACATTTTAAACTTCTTAACACTAGAAAGACTGAAACTTAGTATATACCTATATTGCCCAAAAGCAGTCAAAGTGACTAGATTGTAAAAGAATAAATAATGTGTAAAGAAATTGGTTTAAAGTTAATTTTTAATATTTTTTATATTATTTACAGTCATGTAACAAGTTATTAGTAAGTATTAACAATAAAAAAATTATTTGTTGTACAAAATTCCAAGTAATTGTGTCATTATATACATCATTATTTTTCTAATTGAAATTAAAAGCAGTCAAAATGACTTTCTTAGGCAATCTAGTGTAAAGTACAAATATAATTCCAATAGTCTAAGAGATTTCTTTTTTAGTAATTATTAGATTTGTTTCTTATAATTTAAAAATACCAAAATATATTTTTAGCTGTAATTAGAGTGTCAGAAAAAATATATAAAAGGGACACCTACGTTTGATACCTATGAATATTATCGGTAGCTGGTGACCAATGTAAATCAAAACGTGATGGCGAATTTTGCTTCATGGTCACTATGTAAGTTCTGCAAAATGTTCTTTGGGAGTTTTTTTTAACCATACCTTTTTAATTTAACGCTTTTTTTTAATTGCAAAGGATAAAAAAAATAGTGCTCGTGTCGTAATGAAGATAAATTAATCTCTCTAAAAAACACCAGAATATTCGAATTTCCACTTCATAAACAAGGATAAGAACACATTAATAAGTATATTTAATTTTTAATATTTAAAGCTAAATATACATGGTACATAACACTGATAAAGATGTTTTATAACTCAGCTCAGACCATAATGTATTCCGTGCAGAAATTTGTCTCAAAAGAAAAACGTGAGGCACGTGTACCGGATTTTATGGGTTCATCTTTCCCACTTTTTAAGGTAGAGATATATTTCGTGACATCCAGGGTTTTTGCTGCCAAGGTGAGGAAAAGTAAACTGAAAATATTCTAAACAAAAAATCTTTATAGTTGTTGTTTACTTCAGATAGTATAGGGAATTTTTAGTATAGGGATAGTGAAAGGGAATATTTTTTTTTAAAATCTTCTTTTATCAAAATATTAGATTTTTTCTATGCTTATGCGCTAAAAATGCACCAACCACCGCTATTCAGTTATTCTCTAGTGTTTACTTTCATCTATAATGTGATTACGTTTATTCGAATTTTTCTAAATTTCTTCTTTTAATGATTGTTCTTGTGGCGTGGTATAAGCATCTTGAAAATTAAAAATATTACATCCAGGAGACGTTTTTTAGCTTCGTAATCACTCTTTGACGCAGAATTTTTAGTAAATTTATCTTTCATACTTTTTTTTATTATTATGTATTAATTTATGTGAAAATGAGTGAAAAATATTATATTTAACCTTTTAATAAATTATTGTTATGAAATGCGGAATAAAACCTCGGTGCTTTTTTCTGCGTCAAGGCGACTAAGGACTTTCACAATTTTTTTCAGAAATTATCAAGATACAGGCTTGAAATTTTCAGTATAAGCTTCTATTGTTAAAAAAAACTAATTTACAAAATTTCAAAAGATGTTTCAAAATTTAAAATTAAAATTTGAGATATATTGCTTTTTATATCATCCCTCGCGTCTGAAATTTTGATAAAATGACAAAATTCTTTGAAAATATTATATATTAGGCAACATAAAAAATTGTTTGGGAGAAGTTTTTCTATTTTTTGATATCGAAACAAATAACAAGCTGGTAAAAAAGATAATTAACAAGATAATTAGCTGGCAACAAGATAATTAGCTGGTAAAAAAGACGTCAAGAACCAGCATTTTCGGAAAAAATCATCAGATTGTAGGAAAAATTATATATAAATATAACACTACTTAATTAATACAACATAATATAACACAACTTACTAAACTAAATCAAAAAAACTTTTCCAACGTAGTGTTAATGATATTCATAAGTATATCGTATCAAATTTTCAGCTAAATAGAATAAAAATTCATTTCGCTGGAACAGTTTAAATTCGTAATTCTTCCAAAAAGAACACTTTGAGAAAAATGGCTTTTTCTAGTTATATTTTGCAAATTCTGCTTTTAAACAAATATTTCCTTTTTTTAACGTAACTATAAATATGATCTCATGAACTAGTGAAATAACTTGATACTTTAAAAGTAAGAAAAGCATAACAAAACTTATCAATTTTTCACCCATTAAAAAGTGTTTGTTTTAAAATGTTCAGTTAAATGACTAGATATCAAAAATAAAAAAAGCAGAAAAGCGATTTTTTGTTCATTTGAAAGTCCCTTGTCACCTTAAAAGTAAAATCTTCCAAACACGGCTGACTTACAAAGCAATAAATTTTCAAATTTGCATTTATTTACAGTTTTTTAGAACTAAGAAAAACAGTTATTCATCATTAAAATTCCTTTAGTTTACAAAATCAATTATTGATAAATTTTTGAATGCGAACGAAAATTTTTTTTTGTCTTCTTTTTTGGATTGTATATTTTAGTACAAACATAATTCTGATAATCTAACAATTTTTTCTAGTAACTATTAGATTGTTTTTCATAACTAACAATATACCAAAATATATTGTAATTAGAGCGTCGAAAAGCATATATATAAAATGTATATATATAAAAGGTAAAGTATATATATATAAATGTGCATCGAATTTCGGTTGTTATTGGTAGTTTTTTTTCCTTTCCACTTACAAACAATAATTCTGTATTTGTTAATTTCTTTTAAAATTTAATTTTTGTTAATACTGTTTGGTTTTGGTTTTGTTTAATTCCGGTTCTTAGTCATGGTAAATAGACTACAATAATTTATCTTTGTTAATTAAAGTCTATCGGATCGTATGACACGGTTTCCTGTAAATCACCGAAATCAAACATCACTTGCTGCGGCCAGTAAGCGAAAGGATGACTTATTTGATTGATTGATATTACTTTGCGAAGGGACTGAGAGTGTGGGGTATCGGTCCACGTTAAATTGTTCTACCGTAAAGTGCTCGACAAAACGTGCAGGTTGCCGAGCTACCAAAGCAGCGGAGCCCCTTTCAGAGGATCAAAATTGCCATGGCATGTCTTCGGATCATTGCAGGGATGTTTCCCAGACCATCGCCAATAGCCCATTGTGCAGCTCTAGTGCAACGTAAATTAAATACCTACCTACCTATCGCCAAGAAAAATAGAAAAAAGCCATAGTATAAGTGCTTTGCACTGAAGCTATGAATTTATACTGTATATGTCATGTTGCTGTAAGGAATTATCTGGTCATTAGAACGGACAAAAACTAAAATATTCTAAAAGTTATTAAAATTTTTTAAAAATCACCGATTTGGTAAAATTCTTCTACGTAGATGGAAATTATTAAAATCAATGCCTTATTCCCATTTTTTGCAAATTTTTGCGAGTTCAGATAATACAGCCATAGAGTAAGTTTCAAAATATTAGAAAAACAGACCACAGACGCTATTCAGTTTCTAAAAACTGAGGCCTTTCTTCATATTGACGTTTTGCTCCATTTCCAGAATAAACATAGGCTAACTAACTGGCTAATTAATAAATAATAAACTGGCTAAAGACAGGCTAAACTTGACGCGAGTGACTGTTGCAAATACACATCAGTAATGAAAATAGCATATTATTCGTGAAAAAGAAAGACGGTCATCAAGGAAAGAAGGTCAGGGTCTCTATAGCCGATAAGCATAGAATTTGAATTATTGCTTCATCCCTTACACTTAATGATGTAGTTAAATTTTGTAAATTTAAGCTAACCTCAAGGAATTTCGGAAACAGAGAGAAGTTTAAAGCAGAGGTATAAAGTCAAAGTTGAAGACGGAAAAATTGGCTCGATTCTGACTCTGGTTCATTAAAAGTTAGGTCCTTTAGATTAAAAGAAGAAACGAGGCGGTCTATAGAACGTCAGACTCGTGTTCATGAAAACGGGAGTTCGAATCCCTCCGACCGAAGAAACCTCGTGTGTTAAATGTTTACTGGTGCACATTAAATCTGCCGGGGTCATGAAGTCCTCCAAGTTCCAATTTTAAAAAAATCAGCACCTCCTTTGGAATTGGAGATATGATTGGATATTGAGTTCATTTCGAAATTACGATCTTTGGATGAATGAATGAATGTATAAATGAATCAGCTCTGAAAAACGAGGTGTGACGTGTGTATGGCTAAAATCGCATTCTTGGCCATAGGTGGCACCAACAAAAAACAAGAAACGCACCTTCGACCTTAAATTTGCTTGGTTTCCCAGGCAGGCTAACTGGCATGGCAAGTAGATAATAAAAACAACAAACAGCAACAGAAAAAAAACGAACTTTTTGATCTCGCAAAAATTATGTAGACAAATAATCACTGTTATTACACGGATAAAAATAAGACTTAAATGAACATAGTGATAATTATTAAAATTATGACTTATTACAATTCTAATTGAGCCCATGTTTGATTTAACCAGTGAAAAGTACAGAAATTTCAAAATCAAATTTAATTAGTTCATTTGAAAAGTCAATTAAAAAAAATCTGCAAAAGAATTCTATATAACATTCCTTATAAGATAACCAACTCTTTATTTTTAACGGTTTGGTACAATTTCAATGTTTTGTACATATGTACTTTGTAAAGCTTATTGTTAATATGAAATGCAATTTTAAATAAAATACCTTAACTCGAACAGTGCATAAAAAAGTTGAAATTAATATTTACTTAATAATAATATTAAAAATTTCAGAAGATTTGGTGAACGTTTTGAGAATATAAGTCGGAGAACAACTCTCTCAAGAAAGTCGAAACATTTGAACTACGAAATTCGCAGATGTAGCTCAAAAGAATATTATTATTAAAACGTCAAGTTTCTACCAGTAATGAAACAGGTTTTGATTTTCGTACACCCACTTACCTTCCTCATAAGGGATCTCTAAGCTTTTGCTCGATTTTTTTTTATGGCAGAAATAGTTTATAATTACCAACAGTTTTTTCCCAGCATTTTTTAAAAGAAATGTTAAAATATACATTAAGAGTGATTATTACGAAGCACCTTCAATATACACTTAAAAGAGCACTAAACTAAGTTCAATTTGCTCATACAAATCACTAGAACAATAAAAAATATAATTAAACGCAAAACATGAACAAATTGTAAAACTCATTTAAATTATTTACTGAAACGTTTTCTAAACCTAACTTTTTCGTTTTCTGAAGATTATTGAAAAATTATAATAAATAAATAGATAAAAGTACAATGATAATTATTTGAAAAATTTCTCGATTAATTGATGCTTGAAAACCGTAATTGTTTTGTTTTTAATTATTTCCTTTTTTAAATCAAGAATTACAGAGTTCATTAAACAGCTAATTCCTCGCAAAATTTAGAAAACATTTTGTTAACTTCATTAATTTTAAACAAAAAAGAAATCACCACTTGTCTGTAAAAAGTGATTAAAAATTTTCTCTTACGCGACAGTGGTTATGTTTATTTTGTGGTGAATTATGTTTGCCACAATTTTTATTAATAGTAATTAATAAATCGATACCATCGTCAACCAAAAGGAATTGCGTTATTTTTCATTTATCTTCTTTAAAAAATTGTTTGCATCTGTGCAGTGGATCGAGAATTACTTAACTTGAAAGTAATTAAATTATTTTAAAATTTTATGAGGTTTTTAAGATGCTCTTAGTATAAAATACTGAAGGTTATTATTTATTCAGGCAGATTTAATTTCTACAAAATGATTCAAATGTAATTAAGGAACCTTCAATTAATCACAATTAATTTGTTTTTTTAAATGTGAAGTAAAAAATAAATGTTATATGACTCTTGATAAAGTGTGCGAAGTAAAATGATCCAAATAATTTTTGCTTTTACTTCTTTTAAGCGAGTTTCCGGAAAACATAGAGGAAGCAAATCAATTGGATACAATGTTAAAAAATTCTTTTTTATAATTTTAATACATTTGTTTGATGTATGTATAATTCATGGAAAATATAATAAACTGCATTTCGGATTTCCAAAAGCGATGATTTGTGAAGCTATATAAGTCACTGCATCCGTTGACAATGACTTTCCCGATTTTGATTGGTGTTGCCACTATATCTGAGTAAAAACACTTTAAAATTATGTATATATATACTGTCAAATCCCGCTATAGTGAACTTTCAAGGGACCGAAATTTCGGTTCACTATAACCGGGAGTTCACTATATCCGTTACGCAGGCAATTTAACTAATGGTTCCCAAACTCTTCGCTTTTATTGCACATTATTCAAATAAATGACTGAAAAATATTATGTAGTAGCAAACAATGTGTTATATTTCATTACTCTTCGTCTTGCGTACAAAAAAAATAAATTAGTAATCTTTAGCTGATGAGCAATCCTCAACATCAGATATGGAAACATTTCCCGACTCTCAGATCATTTTTTCTGAATTTCTGTTATTCTATTTTTTTTAAAACTGTCTGACCAGCCATTCGAGCACATAAAAGTAGTCTCATAAAATCGCTCAACAAATTCATCGACATTTGTCCAGATACTGGAAGATTGCAGCTTCTTCGAATAGTGAACCATTTCAGTAATGCTTCTTCAACATCCTTGTGATCTGCTTTTCTCAATTTTTTTCTGTTATCTAAATTTATTTCATGAACAGAAATTATTAATTTCCTATTTTTCCATGTGTTACAAACTGCAGATTTGGATAGTTTATATTCCCTACAAATATCAACTTGATTGCATCCATTTTCAATTTTTCTGATTATGCCCATTTTATCATCAATGGAGAACGTTTTACGTTTACTGCTCGCCATAGTTAAATTTGAGACACTTGTTTGCAGGCCTTTTTTTTAAAACTGAACTGAGAGCAAAAAGGAGTTGAAATGTGGGCCTTATCAACACATATTAGTGTCCAACCCTTTGACCAATAATGAATAATTACTCATTTCCTCTGACAGAAAATGCATATTGATCCCACTGACATCTTACAGGTGCATCATCTGCCTGGGATGAAAACATTTGCTTGGTTTGCTTAGGGATGGGAAATTGAGCAAACAAGAAAAAATGCTTATTGTTACATTTCCCTCTATAGATGGTTTTAAAAATCGGTATATGTATTTATTTTGAAGTAGAAATTTCAAAATTATTACAGAAAAAAATGAAGAAAAAAATCAGTCGAAGACAGAAAAAAGTTCATTATATCCAACTTCCTCACTTTTTTGGTTCACTATATCCACGAAAAATAACATTATACGTGTATAGCAAGGCACGGGACCAAACATTTCGTTCACTATATCCGGGAGTACACTATAAACTGTGTTCACAATAGCGGAGTTTGACTGTGTGATATCAACTTATCCAAAACGAATTTCATTAAAATTTACCAGTTCATTAAGTTCCAGAGATTAATAACCAAATCTGTAAAGTTCTCCAAACTTTTAACAGCGTAGATTTTGACTTTGTCATGATTGCAGCTGAATCTGGCATTTCTTTTAAATAAGCAATTTTTTTTAATGTATTTTATCAGGTTTCTAATGAATGCACAAAGCTAATGCATTAATAACTTTTGATCTAATGATTGAATTTTCACGCAGAAGACAGAGTTAAAAATAGCAAATTTTTTCAGTGCCAGAATGTAAAGTACATTTTTCGATAATAACAAAT
Source organism: Parasteatoda tepidariorum (assembly GCF_043381705.1). Lineage (NCBI taxonomy): Eukaryota > Metazoa > Arthropoda > Arachnida > Araneae > Theridiidae > Parasteatoda > Parasteatoda tepidariorum. Next base: position 90,035,664 of record NC_092204.1, on the reverse strand, counting down.
AGAACTCTTTCGAAACTTTTGTTTCCAACTGATTGTTTTAGAATCATATTCAAATTAAAGTAAACTTTTTATTTAATTAATTCATTTATTAATTATTTAAGATTTAATCTGTAGTCTTCTTTGCGTTCGAAAGTTTTTTTCATGTAATTAGCAAAAGAAATAGTATTAAGGAAGAAATATTCCCCCAAAATTTGTGAAACCTTTAAATAATTAAAATAATTTTTTCTTTTACAGTTTAAAGACGTTTTAAAAATTGAAGGAGATATTCATCATGTTCGACTGGCAGTAAAAGTCAAGTGCGTACTACTCATATATTTTATTTTAATCTGTGCAAAATTTCTTAATTTTATTAATTGAAGATGCTTTCTTTTAATTTTAAATTCTTTAAAACCTTTGTGTTTTCTTTAAGAGTTAAGTTAATATGAGTTT
>NC_092204.1:89989910-90035068 GCF_043381705.1 Parasteatoda tepidariorum | reverse complement strand
TACAAATACTTGTACTTTTTCCCTAAAAAAGTAACGAAAGTACAAGTAAAAGTACTAAATTTAAAAAGTAACGAAGTACAAGTAAAAGTACGTACTTTTTACTTGTACCGGCGGTACAAGTAACGAAAGTAAAAGTACTGCCATATATGTATATTACGCATTACATTACATAGAATTTATAGAGTAAAAAACTGACGAATTATACATTAGATTGCAAATGATTGCTTAAATTGCAACAGTAAAGTATTAGAAACACATAGAACACAGACACACACAATTGTACAATACTTTACGTACACAATTAAAATTTCGATACATTCCTCATTACAAAACCATACCACAAACACACACACTGTACACTGTAGCGGCGACTTGTTTAAATATGTCGATAAATTTTAAAAACTAAAGTTGTAATTATTTGAGAGATAAGAAAGAACGTAGAAAATCCCCCTAGAATGATAAAAGTCCTTAAATCAGCAGGAAGTTACGGTTAAGACGGCGGAAATAATGGCGAAAGTAACAGAATATGTAAACATGGTTATTAATTTCCTCTTGAAAGCAGTTCTGGTTGGCTTCCTGATCCTTCTTAACAGCGCCAACTAGGCGTAAATCTTGAGTCCTTCTATCATCTCCGAAATATGAAGGTATCCAGGTGGTTATTTTCCGTTTAATAGAGAGGTTTATCTATCTCAGTGGAAATTAAGCCGAGCCAACTTAATTAGAATACGAATAATAAATTTGGAATACAGTTTTATTGTTTGTTAGAGGGAGCATTTAATATAAACACATTATTTACCCAGGATCTTTAGTGCAATTGTATGCAGGATATAATAAGAACTTCAATATTATTAACCTTCCTTTTTTTCAAAAATAAGTGGAGGAATTGTTTACGAAAAGAGCATGTGGAATATATAAATCTGAAACATTTTTGTTTCAATTTATTTCCTTCAATAAACAAATCTTTGCGTAATGAATCGATTAATTAAGAGTTCTCTGAAAAGGCGTGGGTGGGTAGGGTAGGGGTGTGGAAAGGGACAATGGCTCCAGGCATTCAACTAAGGGAGCGTCTAATCTACGACTAAGGAAATTTTAAAATCTATTATTTTATTAAGAAATTTTTTAACCAATGAAAATCCGTTTTAACGACAGTTCATCATAGCAGATGAGCTTGTTGATATAAGCTAATGCATATAGTATTAAATTGTAAAACAGCAATAACCATACTAAACAATGAAATAGATATATTTACATTTTTTTACCTATAAAACCTATTTACCTATATTAAAAAATTTACCTAGATAAAAGGTTAATATATTTACCTTTTATTTCGAGCAACTATATCGAACATGAAGCAGATAAATCATTTTCTGCTGCAAAACAAGCTCTTGCAACCCTATTAAAATATCCTACATCTGGTGCTTAACTTCGTCTTTGGACTGACGTGTTGCAATCGAAAGTTCTTTAATGCAATTCAATGAAGATAATGGGGGACCAATCGCTCTCTTTCCAGCAAAATTAAATGGAATTTAAAAAATTGGTCTACTTGGTTTAGCAATAGATGCATGTGTCAAGAAATTAAGGTAACTCTGTAGGTGCTAGAAGGCAGAAATCTTTCGATTTTTACTGATCGAAAACCTCTTATCTATCCTTTCAAGTAAAAGCCTGAAAAGTGTACTGATCTTCAATTGCACCACCTTGATTTTATTACCCTATTTTTTACTGATGTTCACCACATCGATGGTGAGGAAAACATTGTATCAGACACCTTAGCCAGTATAGAAATAGGTAACATTTCAAAATATCTATTATATTTTAAACAAATATATCAGACTCAACTTGAACATTCCGAATTACAACAAATTCTTAGTTCTCCTTATAGTACATGTAAAAAAACATTTATACCCCTGGGAAGTGTAGCTTTATATAGTGATTTGTCGACAAATATACCACGGTCTTTTTATTCTCGAACCTTTTCGATATCAGAATTTTTCAACACATTAACATTCTTTCTCATCCAATAGTTTTATCAACAACTAAATTAATAACAAAATTGATATTTTTGGTCAAACATTAAGAAGTTTATAAACGAATCTGTTCGATCGGGTATAAGCTGTCAGCGTTCTAAAGTTCAAAGACAAGCAAAATCTTCCATAGGCAATTTTGCTATGTCAGATGCTAGGTTCACACTCATTCTTATTGATTTCATTGACACTTTACCCTCATCTGAAGGTTTTAATTATTGTATGACAATAATCAGAACCAGATTACCAGAAGTTATTCCAATTACAGCTATAATTGCAGAAACAGCTTTTAAAGCACTTATCCATAATTGGATTGCTTGTTTCGGTTGTCCTTTAACAATAACTACAGACTATAATTACGCACAATAATTACATACAATAACAACACAATACAATAACTACAGGTCATAATTTTGAATCTCATTTATATAGATACTTAACGCAAATTGTAGGTTCCAAATTCAACCTCTTATCACTCTCTGTCGAACAGTTTGATTGAATGTTTTATAGACATCTAAAGAGTTATATTATTGTCCATAATCATTCTAAATGGACTGAAACTATTCCCATAATTTTACTAGGGATTCGATCTGCGTTAAAACCTGACATAAATACAAAATTTGCAGAACTAGTTTATGGAACAACTCTTAAGATTACCGTCCGTTATTTCAAACACTACTAATGATTTATTATGGCCGAATGAAACATGTTTCCTAACTTATATCAGTCATGCAATATCTAAATCCTGTTCCATATTATCATTGTTGCCGGTGGTAAAAAGTGAAATAGTCCACTGATGAAAAAAAAAGTACGCAACGTTTAAAAAAGGCTGCAAATCGGACTAAAGTCCGCAAAGCGGCAACACTGCATATTATTAATTTTCCTGTCATTATCTGTAATTTCTAGATTAGTCGTAGAGTACGAGCCATGAGGAGTAACGTGACACGACATCTGGTGGACACAAGCGGAAATATGTAGTACCTTCTATCACTAACAGATGGCGCTAATAGCACGTACAGAATAATCTCGTTGGTTCGAGAAAGTTCTGGTGTCTTCCACTCACTTCTAGATGGCAGTAATTGGAAAATATAAGATGGCTAGTGGCGCAACCACAAGTCAGTTCCTATGACACTGTTGTGAAATAAAATAGTGCGTACCTCCTTAAAACGTGTTTGTGCGTGTTTAAGTTTAAGACATCTTTGTAACAGTATTTTGATTTGAATTGTTGCTTTTGTGTGTGATTTAGTAGTATGGAAAAGAAGCGAAAAATTGATAGTGAATGCAGAAAATTCAAAGATCAGTGGAACATTCAGTATTTCGTAATTGAGTCCAGTAACAAGGCGCTATGTTTGATTTGCAATGAAAGCATAGCCGTTCTCAAAGAATATAACATTAAACGTCATTATGAAACAAAACATTTTCAAAATTACTCAAAATATACAGGAAGTTTGCGGACAGAAAAATTCGAAGCTATGAAGCGCGGATTGAAATCGCAGCAATCTTCATTTACAAAACTCAAAACTGAACAAGAGGCTGCAACTCGTGCCAGCTTTCGTGTGGCTCTTGAAATTGCAAAACGTGGAAAACCATTCACCGATGGAGAAATGATCAAAGAATGCATAATTGCAGTAGCCGAAGAAATGTGCCCTGAAAAGGTAAATTTATTAAAAACTGTCAGTATGTCAGCAAACACTGTGGCTCGAAGGGTAGAAAACATCGCTGAAAATATATCCTCTCAACTGTTCGACAAAAATGGACATGTTGAGTGGTTTTCTTTGGCCTTGGATGAGTCAACGGATGTGTCAGATACTGCTCAGGTGTTGATTTATATTCGAGGAGTAGATAAAAGCTATGAAGTGCATGAAGAACTTCTTGATATGTATAGTATTCATGGCACAACTACTGGTACAGATATTTTTAAAGGAGTTGAAATGGCCATTAATCAAAAGAACCTTCGATGGAAAAACTTGAAATGTATTACAACTGATGGAGGCAAAAACATGAGTGGGAAAGATAAAGGAGTGGTCGCTCTTGTGTCAAAGGCTGTAGAAAATGACGGTGGTTCAAAACCATTAGTCTTACATTGTATCATTCATCAACAGTCTTTGTGCGGAAAATGTTTGGATATGTCTGAAGTTCTGAAACCAGTCATATCAACTGTTAATTTTATCAGATCTTTTGGGCTGAATCACCGACAATTTATTGCAGAGATTGGAGAAAATGACTTACCTTATCATACTGCCGTACGTTGGCTTAGTTGTGGGAAAGTCCTTCAGCGCTTTTTTGAACTTCGAGCAGTGATCGAAATTTTTTTGAATGAAAAGCATCGCCCTCTTACTGAATTACAAAACAACGCATGGCTGTGGAAGTTAGCATTCTATGTTGATTTGACAAAACATGTGAACGAACTGAATTTGAGATTGCAAGGAGAAAACCAGCATCTTCCTGATTTATACACTAATATCAAATCATTCCGGAAGAAATTGATACTGTTTCAATCACAACTACGAAGTAAATGTTTTTCACATTTTAAAACATGTGAAATATTCAGCCACACCACTGAGACTGAGTTTCCTATCGATTTTGCAATCGAAACTTTGAGTGCTTTGAAAATAAATTTTGATACTCGTTTCTCGGACTTTGATGCCATTGCGAATCAAATTAAGATTTTTCAGAATCCTTTTGATACTGACATTGAAACCCTAGCCCCGGAACTTCAAATGGAAATGATTGATCTACAGTGCAGTGATATAATTAAGAACAAATATCAAAACTCATCTTTGTTGGAATTTTATAAGAGTCTTCCACTGACACAATTTGATAATTTGCATAAATTTGCTCGTGGGCTGTTTTCTGTTTTTGGTACTACTTATTTGTGTGAGAAGACCTTCTCCAAAATGAAGTACACAAAAAATGTTTACAGATCTAAATTAACTGATGAGCATCTTAAATCTCTTTTAATAATTGGTACAAGTAAAATTAGTCCACAACTACAAACTATTGTCAGTGGAAAATCTCAATTACATAAATCTCATTAGTATTTCATATGTCATTATGCTTGTTATAAGTTATGTTTTTATTTAAAATGTATAAAATGTTAGTTGGATTCATTTCAATAATTTGTTAGTTATTATATACTGAAGTTAAATTTTCTGCATATTATACATGTCTTTACTCATTACAATTCTGTGTTTCTTTACCCAACTTATCACGAAAACAATAACAACAAGCCTACAACAATGTTATGAGTAGTTAGCCCATGACCATATCAATGTAGATGTCATATTAATAATTATTCAACATAAAATTAGAGCACTTCAGTAAACTGAAATTAATTTGCTATAAAAAATATGTTCTCTAAAAGGAGTTTTCAAGTATGCTAGCTCTCCGCGGGCCGGACAAAATCTGTCCGCTGGCCGGATGTGGCCCTCGGGCCGTAGTTTGGAGACCCCTGCGTTAGATGGACCATGAATTGCTTAAATTAATTCTTTTATCCACTGAAGAAAGAATCAGAAATGTTTTTGTTGCTGATATGTGCAGAATAAAATTGTGTATAATAATCAATCATTAAATAAAAAAATAACTTTGATTACATTCAAGCATATTACAATCTTACATAAACTTGGTATTAGGTTAATATTTGCTTTCTCTCTTTACATTCAACTGTTTAAAAAATTTTCTGGTAACTGTTTCAATGTCCTGACATTCACAAGCTAAGAAAATGACAGCCAGGATAATGACAATTTGACATTATATAGCATTTAACTTTACTTTAATTTAACAATTTGGTCTAAGATGTTTACATTCCGCAAAAAACAACAGGATTTCTTGAAATAACTCAGGTAAATTTATGTCGTTTATGTTATTAATGATTTCAAGAAGACAGGAAAATGACAACAATAGGTATTTTGAAATAGGTTTTGAACCAGAAAGTTGATTCTTTATTCATGCAATAAGACATGCTCAGGTAAGATGGTATTCTAAGCTATCTATTAACATAAGATATTGATTGCTGGCATTGTCTATTTTGGTTATAAATCATTAAATAAAAGTAGCCAGGAAAATTACAGATTTTCTTGTGACAAACAAGTTATTGGCAGAAAAAATTATTTTAAACAAAGTTTTTGTAAATAATACCCTCTGCATATATTCTAAAAATGCTTACAACGGTTGAGATAAAAAAAATTAGATATTGAAAAATTTATGGGAAGTTTTGAAGCTAGTTATTATTGGAAATATTGTTTGTGACATACCAGGAAAATGACATTTTGAAATTCAATTAAATTTTTTTAATATACAAAACAGTCAGTGCTATTACAAGGTCATTTTAAAATACTAACAGCAATGCCATTTATTTAAATTTTAAAAAAATGGTTCTTTTAGTAGTATAGTATTAGATCTTGGAGCAAGATACTGTAAATTGTCATATTTCGTGAGAATCACCCCTTTATCCTGTTATTTTTACAAAGGAGACGGAACTTTTGTTCTTAAATTAAACAATAAGTACTCAACAATTTCCATTGATTATTTGAAACTGCTCATGTACAGTGAGATTCTTCAGATTCAAAAAGAATCTAAAATTGTCCCTGAAACTACCACTCGCAGCCGACGTCGAGTGTATTTTCCAAAAATATAGATCTCAGTCATATAAAGAAATTTATATAATTTCTTTATTCAATATTATTTCCATCATTTTATTGAAAAGTTCTTTTCATAAACCTTATCATGTTGTAACATTATACATCAAATCATTTTATTGTTTTCCCTGTTCTCCTTGTTCAGTGGGAGGATACTCTTTAGGGACCCTATTTGTACGGCAGCGCCATTTTCATAGAACTGCTGCATTGGGCAATACTCCCTTTTACTTTAAGACTGTTACTGTTCGCAGGGCATTCACCGTTTTGTTCACTCTTTTCTCCAAGTGCAGTATGTTCATTGTGTTCCTTGTGTAATACGTTATTTTTATTAAAGTTGTTTTCTTACACATCTACTAAAAGCCCAAAAATTGTGTTACGGCAGTCGACAAAAAATTTTCCTTTTTTAAATTTTTTTTTTAACAAAATGGCGTCTATTCAATAGAAAATGCCTATAAAATATTATTTAAACATGTACAATTATAAGAAAAAAATAACAAGACATTATATCCCCAATTGTTCCCATAATGTTCATTTAAGAACAACTTAAAAAATATTTATTCTAACTTGTGGTCAAGCTTAAGGATTTTATTAACAATCCCACTATCTGTAGTAAGGGGTGAACGCTCTTTTAGTAAATTAAAAGCTATTAAAACCTATTTAAGATCTACAATATAATTTTTAGTTTCGTCCATCGAGTGAAAATCTTTTCCGCCGGCACTGTTAGTCCTAATAGAACTAGGATGAATTGACAAAATATTCTAAAGCGTAATATTCACCAATAAAAACTGATGGTGATGTTTTTGTGCTCTAGCACAGGTATGATCTATTATGACTTCATTAAACTTGGCTCATTTGCCACAAAAGTTGTTTCTACAGACTACCACTTTTCAATTGTGTTCTAAAAGTACTTGTATTCCGAAAATGTATAAAATTGGTTTTTCAGGAATTTCTTGACTCGCGACCACCAGGTTTTTTTCCCCACTTGCCTGAATAATCTGTCGCTTATATGACAAAGAAATAGAAAAACTGTGTGCACATACATTGATGAATAAAATAGTTCCTTTACCAATTAACCAACTTAGTCTCTTTTATCCACAAATTTCCTACTGGACAATCTAATATTTCTTATCAATAGCAAACCCTGTTTTTATCCACAAAACTAAAGTTTTTCCCTCAAATTCCTCACCAACGTGAAATTTAAAGTAAAAACTGTACTTTGAAGAAACCTATATACACCCTAAAACAGACAATTTTTTGCTTATTCTTAATATCCATCTTTTTGGGGGAGGGGGATCCATAAAAACATTCTTTTTAAATATAAAAGTGAAAATTATCATCACCCTTCTTCGATCGACTCAGAACAAAATAAAAATTAATTGCCAGAATTAGATGTCATTAAAAGTTTACATTTTTATTATATCAGAGCCCATTAGAAGTTCGATTATTTATTTACAAATGAAGGCGGCACCGTTCCATCATAGTCAACATCATCCAATTTCCATTTCACCCTATTCGTTGCTACACGATAAATTTTCCGTTTCTATGAATTCAGAAGGAATTTTCGGCAACATTAAATGCTACAGAACACAAGGCGTTATCTGGGGAATTATTTAAATTGCGATGTTGCCCTATTTTAAATACTTTCTCAGATACTTTTCAGATAACAGAGTGAAGTGAAAACTAAAAACGCTTTGGAATCTCCGGGGGGAAGTGGAAATGGTTAAAGCATCTTTTAACAGCAAATATTGTTATGTCACCGTCTGCTGATTAACAATTATAATAATTCGTTTTAATGCTAGATTTTTATTAGGATATATTTCTGTGATGACCGTTAAAATTGTCGTAAAGTTTAACGATAAGGGCGTGAAATGTTTGGGAGGCACTGTTACAATTATCTGCTTTGGGTGAAAGCAAGTTAGGGGAAGAGTTATTAGTAGCGGATTTTCCTTTTCCGTAACAAGATAATGATCAACATTTTAAAAGGAGGGGAAAAGTATTTAAAATGTATATTCGCTGAATTGTTAACATAAAAATTTTGAAACTGAATTTCACATTTAATGCTAGAAATATTTTAAAATGAAGCATGAAAGCTGCATCATGTACAAACTATTTAAGTAAAAATAGTTTATAGTCCAGAAATTTAATTTAATGAATTGTAAAGTTTAATGGTACTTGATCTGAATCGCCTATATTGTACTAAATATAAACAACATTTCATACTCTTACATAGACAGATAAAACTGCACTAGGTATAAACTAAGATTGACACAAAAAGGAGAAAGGATCATTGGCTTGGTCGTGACGCAGTATGGATGGTGTTTTCAATAGAAATGTAAACAATAACAATCTCGAGCTTGGGACCTACTCTAGTTCCGGTTAAAAAGTTTGCAGCTGCTTACTACATGTTATTCTGATAGGTGATGTTTTCAAACGGATAATTTTGTTTTCAATAAAAGAAATAAACTAGATAATTTCTGAGCTCAAATCTGCCGTATTTCATAAGATATTAATGTTATTATGTGATTCTGGGGAGTTTGGAGTGAAAATTTGTTTTAGTTATTTTGTTATTTATTATTAAAAAAGGTGACATGGTTGCTAGATTTTGAATAACTCGCTTTTTTGGCAGTCTTGATTTGGCCTCTTTCCATTTGTTTATTACTGTTTGTTCGTGTTGCAAGCTGTGCACCATCTTACGTTAGTGTTAACACTTTTAGTATTGTAAACACAAGTATTGTTAGCATTGTAAACATGAGTAATAAGTAATCAAATGCATTGTTTGCAAGAATCTCAAAACACAATGATGCCAAATGGCTTTAAAATACAACTGAAACAGTAACCCGGAAATTTAGGCAGTCCCGAGCTTGCAGCGCTCCCTAGTGTAGAAAACACCATCCATAGATACTTAATTAACCTCAACAATTCAACTGTACTATTAACAAAATTGTATGTGCTCCTTAATTTTGAAGCGAATTACATTATTTTGACCAATGGTGTAGTAATGGGATTGCATAAACTGTTGATCAGCAAAAAATCTAGGTTTGGTGATACAAAATTGAAAGATCATTTTTAGAGAATTTCAGTTGCTCTTTCCCTTAAACGTGAGGCTATTGACTGTCATTTTCAGACTAAGTTACTACGCAACTATGGGCCGTATGGAATCATTTTAAACACCGTATCATGTAGAAATTATTGTTGTCCAAAAGATAAATGTTTCGCAGTGCAAATTTGATGAGGATTCATCGTAACGCTTAAGATAAGTTACATTTTTAGCAAAATTGTTAGATTTTCAGTTCTGACTAAAGCATATCTTTCAAACATTTACGTGTTTTTAGAATAAATAATACACGATCTAGAACAAATAATACAATGTCTCGATAATACAGGGTGTTCCGAAATGTGACCGACCAATTCAGATGAATGATAGGAGGCGTGAAGAGCAGGAAAACTTATTATCAATAAATAGCTATGATTTTAAAACATGTTGAGAGGGTGAAAAGGCAGCAACATACCTAGTTTTTCTGATAAGAGTCTTCACTGAATTGCAGCAGAATTTTACTGATTGTGCTGAGAACTGTACTGATTTTAGTACAGTGCTTTATACATGAATGTGCCTCTGTTCTTTATGCTCTCCACATACTTTTCAACTACTGCAGAATTTCCGTAGCTTCAGAAGTTTTTTTTCATAGAGATAGCAAAAATAACGTCTTAAAACTATGATAAATTAGGTGTAAAGAAATTTACTACTACTTATAGATAGTTTAAACCAACACACAAAAAGTCTGACAGACAAATGTTAGTTTTAATTTCTGAAAAAAGTTTCTAATAATTCCATTTGTTTTAAAAGCTTCTACTTCAGTTCATTCCCAAAATTTAAATTATTTTCAAAAAAAATTATTTTCAAGTGCTTTAAATATTGTAGGGTCTGCCTCTAGGAGTGTAATCACTTCTTTGTAACATGCCAAAATTATAGACGCATGGCCCATAGCATGTCCTCCGCGTGCGTCAGATCTCAATCCGTGTCACTTTTCCCTAGGAGCTCACTTTAAATCCCTAGTTTATGCGAAGCCTGCACGGTTCGTTATCACTTCGACGGCCATAAAAAAAACCCTGGCATTTTCGAGTTAGTCCGATAATACTTTTTACGTCCTTGTAGACAGACAATGCAATGACGTTCACAGGTGCCATTTCGCGCAACTAATGTATCTGATGATTAATAAATGTTTTATTTATTTACCAAATTTGTAGTATCTTTTGTAGTTAATTTCCAGCCTGATGTAGAAACTTGCGTTTGAATCCTTCTTAACGTGAATTGATAAGTTTTATTCTTTTTATACCCACCCTTATGAATTGTCGGTCGAATCTTGGATTACTCTTTATACAAAATTTTGTAAATAAAAGAAATGTAAATGGCAGATTTATAAAAATTATACGAATTGCTTACGAGTTTGTCAAATAAAGTCTCAATTGAAGGGAAGTTCGGATCAAATTTGTATATTATTGGCACATTGGACAATAATATCTTTAAGATTTATTTTCAACAATCTTAATAATAAATGGAACCATGGTATCATGTAATAAATTTCCAGATGAATATTCTCTAGAAAATGGTTCAGCTTGGTGCCAAAATATGATTGTAGAAAATTTGAATAGAATTGTGGTTCTACAAGATTCAAGATTTCTAACAGTATAACGTTAGAATGTTTGGAAATGTATTGTGGTTCTTGCTTCCACAGTATTTCAGGAGACAAATAAAGCCGCACAGAAGGAGCATACTATTTACATTTCGTTAACAAATGACTGAAAATTCAATGGATATAGACAACTAAATACTCATAATTCAAATGAAGCAGCCAAAAGTAACTTAACAAATAAATAAATTGAAAAACTTATGATTAGTAACAGATCTACAACAGCGTTAATATGTTAATCAAGAAAAATATATGTTTATTCATGAAAAACGCCACATAGAAAGATTGCATAGAAGACGTGATGCCAAACATGTTGTTTTTTAAAAGCATAATTATTGTTTTGTTTAGTTTTTGTTATTTATTATAAAGTTTTCTCTTTCATGTTATTTATTTCTTTCGAATTTTTCTTATTTCAATGACTTATTTATGAATAAAAATTTTAGTTTTTAAAGAGGAATTAATTTGGATGAGATAATAGAGATTTTGATAATAGATTCAGAATTTTAAGCTAGAACACTTATCAAATGGGTTCAACTTCGGGGGTTGTGGAGTGTCAGTGAAGAGGGGGTGGAACCCATTCTGAATACAATTTTTTAGATCTATTCAGAAAAGTTTTTAATCAATGATTATCAAAGTAATTCCTTGAAAATTTAAAACGAATAGTTTGAATTTTGTAACGGAAAACTGACCTGAAACTTCTAAGTATAAAAGTTTTTATGGGGAATAGCAAGTAAAGTATCACTTTCACTATAAAATTGGTTTGTAATGTTTTTCTTAATAATTGGTTCCTATAAAATTGGTTTGTTAATAACTACGTCAATAACATTTGATTTATGCAGAGTTAAATACGTATATTAGTTTTCCACTTCAAAATAAAATATTTTTTCGAATGTGTACTCGATGCTTAACAAGATTTTTTTCTGTTTAAAGTATTTACATACCTTCTAAATCCCAACGCCCCCCCCCCAGAAGTCTTCTACGCCTATTTGGGGAAGGAGAGCATAGCGCCCATGTTGGGAACTTATGGTGTACTGTGAATTGTTAATATTTTACTTTATATGAAATACTTTTTGATTGCAAGATATATTTTAGGATTTTTTTATGATCCAAATAAGTGCTAATAAACTAAGAGTGAAGAAATTTAGAAGAAATAAAGTGTAGAGAAAAAATTGAAATTTGCGAAGAATTTTAGATCACGTCCATCATAAAAAGGAACTAGAAGCATTAAGAGAAAAAGCGAAAGAAATAGTGAAAGAAAAGTGCGAATCAAAGACGGAGAAAAAGCTGAATCGAGAGTCTTTCCTTCATTTCTTCTAACAAGACAACTCTGTCCCTAACTACACTTAATCTGACAAACCCCAACGAAATTATTAAGTGTTTGCTGACTGCTCAACTTTATTCCCCTCTCCCCTCTTTGCATTCTGCAAAACCTGACACTCAATTTTGCTTCCAATTATTCTCTTTAAGATGAAACACTTCTCCCTACTGGTGTTAGGGCTATCTGGTTATTGTTAATATCTTTGGAAATTAAAAATCGTTCCTAGTTTAGTTTCAAATTATAAATAAATAAATAAATAAATAAATAAATAAATAAATAAATAAATAAATAAATAAATAAAAAAATAAATAAATAAATAAATAAATAAAGCGCTTCTTACGTACCAAAATGAGTCTTTTGCTTCCAATTTTAGTCCCGCAGTGGACTGATCGTTAAGACACGGTTCCCAACAGATCACCGAAGTCAAGCATCACTGGCTGCGGTCAGTGTGTGGGTGGGTGACCACTTCGATCAGTCTGCGTGCGGACCGAGGGTGTGCGGTATTGGTCCTCGTTAAACTGTTCTACCGTAAAGTGCACGACTTCGCGCCCAGGTCATCCGAAGCAGGGGTGTCATCCTCTCTGCAGAGTATCGAAATTGTGATGGCATGTCTTCGGATCATCCTCAGGGATGTTGCCCACACCATCGCCAATAGCCCATTGTGCAGCTCTAGTGCGATGTAAATGAATTACAACAACAACAAACTTCCAATTTTAAAGTAAACAAAATCCTATAAATAATAAAGGAAATTTGAAAAATTGTTTCTAACCGATGAACTAAAATGAAGAAAATAATTCGGTTTTTATAGACCAAAAACCGGTGGATGTATTACTTTTAAAAGGCGTGGGGAGGATTTTTGGTGATGATGGAAGTTGTTTGATTAGTTTTGTTACTTAATTATTTCGTCTCTTTTTTAGTTTTTATTATTTAAATAAGCCGAATTATTTAATTTTCTTTTGCTTTTAATTTTGAAGTAAAAAAACCCCTTTAAATCTATACGAAGAATGTTTATATGTATGTGTGTATGCATGCACTATGCACCAAAAAATTATTTAATGATCTAATGATAATTTTGATCTAATGATCCCCTTCACGTTCCATGATTCAATCTTAATGACTCAAGCAAGTGACCTCAAATATGCTAATTGATAAGTGTGGACGATATTTTAAGTTACGAAATCAGACATAAAAACGCACTTTCTCTGGATAAAAATGCCTTTTTTTGGACGGATTCAGATTTCTGACCCCCGAAATATAGGGGGTAGCCGCAATCTGGGAAATAGGGTCTCTATAGTTTGGTTAGGAGAACTCTCCAAAGTTTGGACCCCATAATTTTACTTCTTGCGTATTTCGCTACATCTCGAGAACTTTTTAAGCGAATTGAAAAATTTTTGTACGCAATTATAAAATTCGTTTATAAAAAGAAAATTCCATGCAAAAATAACTTTTAGCAAATATTTATTATTTTTTATTATTTTATTTAATAATAGTCGAAAAATTTTGAATAGTAAGGTATACAATTATTTTCATAATTTTACATGGCAAATTTGTACAAAATCAGTTGAAATATTTCCTGAAAAATTGAATTTCAAAAAAGTCAGATATTTAAAATTTGATATCTCAGGAACTATATTCATTCGATTTTGCTCAAATTTTGTATTTTGCTATATATAATTATATTCTTTAAAATGATGAAAAATTTTTTTGCCTTACAATTCAACATTTTCGACCATTATTAAATAAAATAATAAAAAATATTTACAAAGCGTTTTTTTTCTTGGAATTATCTTTGGACAAACAAATTTTATAGCTGTGCATATAAAATTTTTAAATTCGCTGAAAAAGTTCTCGAGATTTAGTGAAATACGCAAGAAGTAAAATTACCATCAAAGGGTATAAACTTTGGGTCGCTCTCCTGATCAAACTATTGGGACCATATTTCCCAGATAGCGGCTACTCCCCATATTTTGGGGTATTTCCTAGATAGCGGCTACTCCCCATATTTTGGGGTATTTTCCAGATAGCGGCTACTCCCCATATTTTGGGGGTATTTCCCAGATAGCGGCTACTCCCCATATTTTGGGGTATTTCCCAGATAGCGGCTACCCCCCATATTTTGGGGTTTAGAAATTCGAATCCGTCGAAACAAAATCATGTTTATTCAGAGAAAGTACGTTTTTGTGTCTAATTTCGTAACTTAAAATATCGTCAGCACTTATTAATTAACATATTGAAGTCATCCCTTTGAGCCATTAGGATTGAGACCTAGAACGTGAAAATCCAATCATTAGATCAAAAGTCTAATAAAGTAGCTGATATTGAAGAAATCTTTCGCCAAGCACGTTTCTCACTCTCAAAATTAAAAACTATTGGATAAAAAGAATAAGACTTTTTGCCCATTTCGAGAGACATATTTTAGGGGTATTTTGGTATCAAAATTTTATTGACTTAGATATAAGACTTAAAATTATTTTATATCAAGTTTGAAGACTTTTTCGTTTTTTACGCTGCGCAATTCAGTTTTGCGTAAACCATATCCACTAGATTTATGATTTTTTGCTATCATGTACTCTTATGTAAGTACATTAAAGCATTTTAGTCTGTTTCGAATGTTTACTTTTTAAACTTTGTGTTTCGGCTTTTCCTTCAGCATATGACTCAGATAAATTAGCAAAAAAATGTGTATTTTCTCGGTTCATTGAAAGATTACAGACAGGTCATACAGACTACTTTCATTATTTTTTAATTTTTTTTTGGACTGCCTTAGTGTGTGGATTCCATATTAATATCTTAATTTTATTTTATTTTATAACCGTCGTTGAACAGCCGACCCAATTTTGGGTTTAAAACTACTGATGTTCAACTCCGTAGCCTTGTAACTTTGAACCCAATCCAAATGACTAGGAAATCCCTGGATCAAGTATTAGGAAAAATTTGCTTTCGTGGATGACTTTTTGATGAAACTAATCCTCATTTGAGTTACATGGGGAGAAAAACCACGAAAACCTCCCATGGTTATCCAGGCGGCAAGGTGACTCTAATCCATGATCCATCTACCACTGATGATATTTAAAGTCAGCACTGTGGTCGGTATAAGCCGGGTTCGGAATTCGAATCGATCAGTCATCGCTGGGATTCGAACCCGGCTCACCTTATTGGAAGGCGAACGCTCTATCACCTGAGCCATCACTGCTCCGATATCAATATTTATGCAAATTAATCCTAAAAGATTTTTAAAATTTCCATTTCAGACTGTTGATTTTAAAATGTGACGCGATTTTGACCTTCTAATTAGCCCATTCGTAAATGAAAAAAAAAAAAATTACTCAAAAGACAAAATTTCTAACTTTAGTTCGATTTAATTACATGAATTTGCAACGCAAGTTTTACGTAAGCAAACTTACTGAGGATGCTGAAATGAAAATTCTTTCGGAATGGAAGATTCAGCTAAAAGATTTCAATAAACTTTTTTAAAGCAAGGTTTTTGAAGTCATAAATTTTTATACATTCTCCAATCTTTTAATAACGCGTTTGATTCCTCACAATAGAGAGTCTCACATAATACTTCTTTCCTCCTCAATCACAGTGCAGATTGGAAAAAGATTTGTTTTGGTTTGAAAAAAAAGAAGCTGAAAAGCCTTTTGATCTTTTTGAATGAAAATAAAATAAAATAAAATATACTTCGCCGCCCAATCGTAAAATGAACTAAAACCGCAACACTTTTCTTTTCCTTCTTTTCTTTGTGTTCAGGTTTGTGTGAGAGTGTTAGCCAATAATCGTAAAATGTGGGAACCAGAGATGTCGTATTCGATTCATTGAAGTTTCTGCTTCACTAACTTAATGATTCAGCGTAATTTGAAATCGTAAAAGGAGGGAGATAAAATGGGAACCCCTTTTTTACAGTTGCTTCAATTGAACTTGGCTGCATTCAAGTTTATAAAACACAGCATTTCTTTCCTTTTTGAATCTGAGGGAATAAGATGTAGAATTTTTCTTCTTCCTTTTTTAAAAAATCAAATGTTTGTAGCTTAAGTGATACATCGAACCATAAAATAATTTATCCTTAGTCTTTCACTTAGCTACTAAGGATCAATGGGAAACTAAGGCAACTGGCGCTATTTTTTAAGCGAAATAAAATCACGTGTGCTGAATTTAATATATTTGTGAACATAGTGAACAAAGAATAATACAGGGTGATTAAATTTAAGCGAAATAAAATCACATGTGCTGAACTTAATATATATGAGTACATAGTGAACAAAGAATAATACAGGGTGAATAAAAAACAAACTTGCCGATGCATACCTCTCTCCAGGTAAGAATTCCATTAAAAGAAAAAATGTGAAATTTTTTATAAGCATATTATTACCGGCGTTATTCAGCAGATAAATGTTTGATGTGTCGATTATCAATGTTCAATTCCGTAGTCTTGTAATTTTGAAGAAAACCCAGAAGACCAAGAGAATCGTGGATCAAGCATTGGTATAAGCTAGCCTTCACGGAGGACTTCTTGATGGAACTAACTCGCAATTACGTGACATGATGAGGAAAACCACGAAATCTTTTCACATTGGCAACTGAATTTCAAATCAAGTTCTGTTTAGTTCTGACGATATTTTACGCCTGCATTGTAGCTGCTGCGAGTCGGTATCGACTAGTCATTTCTGAGTTTCAACCAGGATCACCGCATTGGTTGGCGTTTACTTAATTGTTCGACTCGCCGCGTCTCTTCTATAAATGTACTACCATCGAAAGAATTTGAAACATCAATTGAAGAAAAAAGAAAGGAGATATAAATGTTCGATTTGCTGAATTCTCTTTAGGAAAGACTATTTATTAACACCGACTCTCAAAACTAGTTTGAAGGTTCTTCAAGAGAGGGCGCTGCCAGTTATGAAAAGCTTCGACATAATGATATCTGTTGCATACCAAATAAATGATTTGCGTGGATATCTGTTAAATATGTCTCCAAATCGTCATTAAATAACAACCTGCATATCCGCATTTTTGCTATATAGTAACAGTGAGAATGTTTTTAATAAAATATGTTAACCGTGAACAACGATAGAAACAATAAAATACTTCTAATGTTCATGTTATTATCATTTACTTTTTAAATTACTATTTCAGTAAATGCACTGCACTCTTGGATAGTAGAATAAACGAATCATCTTTGAAATCAGTACACTAAAAGTGCTGATGTATTGAAATTTTATGAATGTCCCACAATTTGTTTGCAAGAACATTTCAAATATATCTGTGTATTAGGTTTACTTATAAGAGATGCACAACATCATGTTTTGAGTAATTACATAATTTATAACTTAAAATTTGACCTACATTCTCAGAAAATTATATTTCATTGGATTTAAACAGATTTACTAGAAAGAGACAACACAAAAATTTTATAATTACATCTCTTTTAACCCTTTGCACTCCGAGTACTTTAAAATGCTGTTTGAACTAATTTTAGCACTAAATTATTGAAAATACACAATACACTATTTTTTTTATAATTTTTAAATTTCTTAAAATTAGGTGGTTACTAGGACTGGGCTATAAATCGATATATCGCGACACATCGATTTAACGCCTGTATCGGCAGGCCGATACAGGCGTTACCAGGCGATGCATCAGAAATCTGATTTAAGCCGTCGAGTAAAGAAGATGAACGATATAGCGATATACGATATAGCAATACAAGACACGCAAGGATCTCTTATGTTCCGATGCCAACTCGCGCTGGGGAAGACGATGTACGCATCGTTATATTGAAACGGCCTTGATTGATGAGCGGTAGAATCAGAATCAGTTTTGAGAACATACATCGTGATCTCGCATGTTCGTTTCCGCACCTCTTAGTTTTTTCTTCTTCTTTGTCGCGACTTGATATCGTTTCTTGTAGATTATTTTCAGTGGGACGGACTTTGTGATCGCCGTCATTACCTTATTCTGAACGTAATCTATTATTGAAAAGAATACATAAAGAAGTGTTTCTTAATTAATTAGGAAATTTTTTTTCTCGAAACAAAAATTTCTTTTTTATTTTTAAATGTGAAAATTAATTTTGATATTATATGTTTAAGTATTATTTTACATCATTGAATTTGTTACAAACGGAAATCTAATTTAAGGTGCCCATAAAGAATTAAATTAAAAAGTAATTAAATTTGTTAGGCTATTTCTTACTTTATTTTAATTTATTAAAAACTTTTTGTATAAAATAATAATTTAATGGGTTTTTATTACTGATTTTAAATTTATAAATCTTTAGTTGTTTTCACTTTTATAAATAAAATTATAACAAAACTTATTTTTCCTCTTTTGGATTTGGACATAAGTCAATCAACTTTGTTTATTCAAAAAAATTAGTAATGTTTGCGATTGCGACTTTTTTTTAAAAAATCATTCAGCACTTCGTTTTATTAAAGAGTATAATCGTGTTTTTTAATTTTCTTCCAATATTGTCAGTTGAATGTATTATCGAATATCATAATTCTTTTGTTTTTATTTTTAAGAACTTAAACCTTACTTTGTTTTTTAGTTCAGAATTCGGTAATTATTCAATTTAACTTTATTATTATTTATGCGAAATAGTAATGCTAAAAAATAGTGTTGTTTTAAAAGTGTTTTTTTTTTGTTTATAATTTATTTAGCACTTTGATTTAAGCATACAAATAATTTTTAACGAACTTATTTTTTAAATTTTCTTTCTATATTGTTAGGTAAATATATTGATAAATTTCAATTTTATTTATTTTTTTATTATTTATTTTTAAACTAAGAAATCTTTCGTTATTTGCGCTATCATTTTTAGAAAATATAACATTAATATCTTTCTTAAGCAAAACATATACATCAAATTCATAAATGGATTTAAATCAATCTGAGTATGAAGTTTTAATAGAAATCCAACTTTCTGCGCCTAACAAGTAAATGAATTTCACAAATACTATATCGCGATACATCGCTATATCGCGATGCAAGACTGACGATGCATCACGATATAAAATTTCTTATATCGCCTAGTCCTAGTGGTTACTAATCATTAAGGCATAGCAATTTTTAATTTTAGACTGGTGACTGTTGATAGCTCCTCAGAACAACATCTGCTAGAAGAGAGAAGGCCTTTGCACGGATTAATTTAGTAGTTCGACGTAACGAATATAAACTGCGCAGTGGAAGAGAGGAATAAGAAAGATGTCATAACATCCGTACTACTGAACTGCACATTAGGGGAAAATAAGAAAGATGTTATAACGTTCACACAGCTAAAGCGTCAGATTTATCGTTCAGGGCAGGGGTCGTCAAACTTTTTTGATCATCGACCCCTATATAATTTTTCGTAATCTCCATCGATCCCCACAAAAGTAATTTTCTGTTAATTAAAATAAAACTCTATTAGATACTGTGTTTGTACATTTATTTTATGATTTTAAACATTTATTAAAGTAATAGTACATTGTGTAACAATAGTTTTATGAAAAATATATTGATATTGAAATTTAAATACCTTATTATTAAATAATAAATAATTATGCATAAGTAGATATAATAAGTAAAGTAACTAAGGATTTACTACTTCTTGATCAATGAGATGGGTGTGCCTGGTGTTTTTTTTGCAAGGTTCGCTATATTGGGTTCAAAATTGGTCAATTTTAATTTTCGTCAAAATTGGTCAATTTTGTAATTTTCGTAAAAAAATACAAAGTGTGCTATAGTTTTGTCGCGGGCTGTACTAATCCATATTATTAATGCTTTCCTTCTTTTTTGGGTATTGATAATTAAAATTGATGTCTAAACCAAACGAATGGTTTTATCGAAACAATAATTATCCAAAACTATAAAAGTTTTAATAATTACACTGCAAATATACAACACAGTTTGCAAAGATAGCTGAAACTGCTTATGATATTTGCATTTGTAACGTCAATGCTCGTCACACGTGACATTTGAACAAACGCACATATGCATATGACTTATAAACTGCGCTGTGTTCGTGCCACTGCGCGGCGGTACGTAAATACTTGTTTCACCCCAATAAATATACGTTTATTAATTTATGCTTTATAAAGAAACTGATATTGAGTCAATTATAAAAAAAATTCACAAATTTTACATTCTTAACTAGGTATGTGTGATTTGCGTATTGAGAACTGTTCTTTTTTTCGACCCACAATCGACCCTTCCGATTCGGATCGACCCCCATTCACCCCCCTGTCTCAGATCGACCCCCGCTTTTGTTAAATAGACCCCTGGGGGTCTATATAGACCACTTTGGTGACCTCTGGTTTAGGGTAACCCATGCGAAAGTTTTCTCGCTTCGAGTAGGTGTTTGTCAGAGGCAACATCTGAGTGCAAAAAGTTAAATTAATTTTATTCATTTGTACTTCATTTTAGGTCAGATAAAATAAGAAAATAAAGTTTAAAAAAATTTACAAGCTGTTCGGATGATTGGTGAGCAAAACTTCTATTATTCAAAACTTCTCACACGGCGACAAAAAAAAGACATCATTTCCTTTTCGCGTTGACAACAAAGAATTGAAGTGTCAAGTGTGTGAATTGTTATAAGCATGAAAGCCTTAACATATATGTTTACAAATTTCTGAATGAAAATTCTTTTCTCGAGTGGACAATAACAACTGGGCTAAAAGTTGGGAAGAATTGAAAGATTAAAATCAAATAGTTTATATCAGCAAATAAAGTGTTCTATATTATGTTTTAATTATACTTACACAGATCCAAAAATAATAATAGATCTTACATTGTCTAAATTTCCAATTACTTTTGGAGCAACTAAATTGTAATGTCGCATAACGAATATGATTCTACTCGAATATTTTGATTATCGGTGATCAATCACAGATTGCGAATCGATTTGAAGAAAAAAACTGTACAAACTGCATGGAGGATTGAAGAGTGATAGCAAGCGTAGAAAAATAAAATTAATATAAAGTTTAAAGCATAATATTTCGGATATTAAACAAGAGCAATGCTTAAAAAGAGAGCAGCAACGCCATCTGAAATCAACCTAAGCAGTTCCGGGGGCTGGTGAACTATACCGAGTTGAGCCTTCTGGTGCATAAAAGAATAAATCTATTTTTAAATTCCTTTTTTTTTAAAAATGAAGTCAATGTTTTTCAACATACTTTATTTTGGAAGTCACATTATCAATAAAGTAAAATGCTGCTGTTTCTAATGCCAGTTGCCAATATCAGCCAGTCTGTTGAAATCAAGCGAATATAAGATAGAGGGTGTGTTTCATAGTTTTCAGAGGGTGTGTTTAATATTTTTCAGTTCCAAAAATACGACTTCAGCCACACTCACGTCACAGCCCGTTTTATAAGGTGAACCCGTTCATAAGTATGTTCATTCATCCACAGATCGTAATTTTGACCTGAACTAGAGAATGATCAATCTCCAATTCAGTAAGAGGTATAATTTGTTATGGGAACATGGATGATTTTGTTACCCGACAGATTTAACATGCACCAATCACCATTTACTACGCTGGGAGTCTTCGGCCGGTGAGGATCAAACTCGCGATCGCTTGGACATTGGCCTAACGCTCTATGAGCCAGGCTTTTCCGGTCTTATAAAATAAAATAAAACATACATAATAAAATCAAGCGTATATAATATTATCAACAATATTTTCATTATTTATTCACTATTCTGTTATATTCTGATTAGTTTATGCAAATTATAAAATCTAATTTGATGATGTTATTATAATTTTGCAACAAATGTAAAAGTCATTAGTGATGGAACCTCCTCGAAACAAGTGTAAAAAGCGAGCGTACCAAATTCAGATTGCGAAGCGATTTGAACTTGGGAGGGGTTAGCAAATGATAATGAGCAAAGTCTAAAGTCCCCTAGTTCTATACAAAGTAGAAGTTGGAATAAAAGGAGAGTGTTCAATTATTTATTAGCATAAATAATTTTAATAAGTAAAAACTTCTTTTACCCATAGGGCAAAACTTTTGACAAATAGAAGTCGGAGTCAAATTTTTTTGATACGAACTTCGACTAAAGCGAAATTTTCTTCGAAAGAGATTGCCTAAAATAAAAAAATCGCGATGTTTTAGTAAATGTATGAAAACGTTCCCGGCAATTTTAAAGTAATGATGTAACAAATGTGTTAAAAAAATATTTCTGCGTTTGCGTATAATGGATAAAAAAAAAAGTGTTTTGAACGAAACAATTTATGCAAAGGAAGGAGATGGCTGCGATTTTTTGATGATTCGGTTTAGCTGATTTTCTCGAAGATATCGTACATATTTGATGCTATGCCAAAACCAATTAAGTTATGAGAATTTAATAAAAGCTTTTAAAAGTCATTCTAAAGCCTTTCAAAGAACAGCAAATTAGTTTTTAGTAAAATATTTATAAGGAATCAACGAAACGTTTGACTTTAAGAACGAAAAATAATATTTTGTAAGTGATTCTTTTTATAGATATTTTCTATCTTATTATATGAATAAAAAATATCTTTTGAAAAGCTTCAATTTATCTTTTGAGATAAATCGAGCAAAATTAAAACAATTTATTTGCTTGCTATCTAATTAATTTCAAGTTGAAGAAGAAAAAGGCGATAGTAAGAAAACGACACACAAGAAATAACATGTTTATATTTAAATGAGAGAAAAAATCATTGAAATAACCAAGTATCAATACAAAGAAAGAAAAATGATACACCATTGAAATTTAATAAATTGCGTATAGAGGAATAAATATTCTCGCACAAGATAGATGCTTTTATAAAAAAACAATTTACATTTAAAGTAAAAATATATTTTATTTCTTAATTTTTGGCATTCCTATTTAAATGATTTCTATGTAAAAGGAATAAAAAAGAAAGCCTCGCAAGAATGAAAAAAATACATATTTAATACGTTAAATTTATACATTTAAAAATAAATTTATGCAAATGAAATGTAATGAAAAAATACATTATTTTTTATACTTTTCTAGAAATAAGTTTTTCATTTACATTTTAAAATTTCTGTTATTAAAAATATTTTCTCTTCGTATTTTCTAACTTTCTTTGAATAAAAAAATGTGTCAAACAACCAATTCATAAATATTTGAAGAGAATTTAATTTAAATTTAATTGTTTAATCAATTTTTAAAATTAGGAGAAATTTTTTGTATTAAATTTGAAACGTATTTAAAAATAATAAAAACTTATTTACATATATTTTTTCTAGAAGATAGAACCAGAAACATTTTAGTTATTTGTTTTAATTATAGTGCTTTAAGAAATGCAGAGGGTTGTCAACTAAGTTTTACTTAATTTAGGTGGGATTAATTATTTTTTTAATTTTAAAATAAAAGTTACATGTTTTGAAGTAAACATTAAAATTTTCTTTTTATTTAGGAACTCCAGATTTCAGTTTGCAATAATTGCTATTAAGCGTAGTGATTTCAGTCAAATAAGTTATTATGATTCTTTAACTACTCACAGGATTTTCAGTGGGTTTACAAATGAACTTACGAGAGCCTGGTGGCTCAAATGATAGTGCGCTTGCCTTCCAATCAGGTTTGAATCCCAGTGATGGCTAGCAGAGACTACAGTGCTGACATAAAATATCCTTAATGATACTGCTTAGTGTCCCCTTTTGGTCAGGTTTTAATGCTTTTTCTTACTATGTAACGCAAATGCGGATTAATTCCATAAGAAAAATTCATCACGAAGGTAAATTTCTCCCAATACTTGATCCAGGAGTTCCCTCGTCTTCTGGATCGGGCTAGAAATTACAAGGCTACAGAGTTTAACATTCGTAGTAGTAAACTCAAAATTAGTTCCGCTGTTCAAAGACGGTGATAGATAAATATATAAACTTACAAAGTAAGAAACCCCAAATATTTTTCTCTTATTCGCTACTAAAACTGTATATTTTTATATCAGAAGACATACTGTATATTTGCACCACATGTCTGATTCGATTACATTAAAATACGGGTGAAGTAAGGGAAAATATGATGAGTTTATAATTTAAAATAACAACGTCTGCACTAATTAATTAGCATAATTGAGGTCACTCCTTGAACCATAAAGATTGATTACTAGAACGTGAAGATTCGATCATTTTATCGAAAATTATTCAGGGTGGTCTGTTTTTTTTGCAATGTACATTGCATTGACGTAAATATATCCGTATATAAATACAGCTGAGAGTTCAAATCTATAAGTACAATCTATAAGACATTTCCAGAACGATAAATATTCTAAGAAAAACGACTCTTTTCCTATCGAAGGGGCACAATAGTTGAACACGATTCGGCTGAATATTGAGGGAAGTGGCTGCACAGGGTAAAGAAGAAGAAAAATGATGAGTGAGGGGTTGTGGTTGCACTTGGGATGTTGATAAAATGTTAGGAACGATCACACACGTTGTCATTTGATAAATGTAGGAAATCTCTGATGCAGCAAGAAGACGACCGATAGGATGCGTAACCCTGACAACGGCGAACAATAAATTTCTTCTAACTTCGACACACAAGGGGAGAATGAATTAATGTAATGTCTCAGAGAAAGGTACCGAGAAAATATCAGTGATCTACCTACCTTACTGGGAGTGACATGTTTTGTTTCTGGAGGGAAAAAAGGTATAAAACAAAAGTAAGAAGCGTGTGATAGTGTAGTAAAAAGGAAAGTATCCATTCTTAGTATCGGAAAAGTATGAAAATGAAAATATTAATAATGCCACTAAACAATATTGATGCTACTATAAAAATATGAAGACCAAGTATACGTTGAATAGTTATATATTGTTACATTACATATACACATATACATTGAATTCCAAGTGTACGTGAATATACATCGTTATACATTGTTTCATTTCAATACATACATTGAATTCCAAGTGTACGTTAAATATATACAATAGATACATAGAATACCAAGTATACGTTTAATAGTTATGATACCAAGTATACGCTGAATAGATTTATATTGTTACATTACAATAAATACATTGAATACCAAGTATACGTTTAATAGTTATACATTGTTACTTTACAACAGATACATTGAATTCTAAGTGTACGTTGAATAGTTATACAATGTTACATTACAATACATACATTGAATGCCAAGTATACGTTGAATATCTATACATTGTTACATTACAATAGATACATTGAATACCAAGTATACGTTTAATAGTTATACATTGTTACTTTACAACACATACATTGAATACCAAGTATACGTTGAATAGCTATACATTGTTACATTACAATATATACATTGAATACCAAGTTTATGTTCAATAGATATACATTGTTACGTCATAATAGATACATTGAATGCCAACTATATGTTCAGTTATCGAGTAAAAGCACGATTTAATGAAAGTGGCATGCTAACCGAGAAGTTCGTTATTCCCTAAGTCCTTATTTTTATAAATAAATGTGTATGCCACCACCAGCTAAGTTAACTTTTTCATAATACAAGTCATTCCACTATTTATACAAATCCTGCCACGCTCTCTAAAATAATACGCCTTTTGTTAATCACATATTTATCATATTTCTTATTTTCCTTCACGACAACTTACTATTTAAATTAATATTCACTGTTATCAATAACGTCCAATAGTATTTCACTTCATTGCATTTTCATCTTGCAAAAACGCGAGATTATAATTTAAAAATTTCCTATTACAGGCATTTTTGCCTTTTACAGAGTTCAGAGCTAAGTAATTCAGTCTACAAACAGTAGGTAAAAATAATCTATTCTCGATATTTATTTCAAATCGAAATAGTTGTTCGAAATAAAAAAGAAATAAATTTGTCCATTATATTATTTAGTTTTTTAATTAACATTTTATCATTGCATATTTGTATTTGTTTAAAACGCCAAGCTTGCTTTAATGACAAATTTTTTCCAGCTATTATATATATCGTTATAACAGAATTTTACTGTAGCTTTAAAATCCTTGCCGTATGTAAAATAAAACATATATAGTGTAGGGGTCGAAATTTAATATTTAAGCGATAAAATATATAAATTATACACTCATCGAAATCAAACGAATCACTATCGAGGGAGACGGTACGAAAAAATTAAATCAGGTTAAAAGCTTGATTAAACTGGGTGGTGTTTCAAAAAATCCAGTTTTAGCCTCGCTCTGTTTACACCGGCAATCAGCAATCATACAGGTTTTAATGTTTTTTTTTTAAATTTTTTTATCCCGTTTTCCTCAGTAGTGATTTGCTAGATTTTGATAACGTTTTCGTTTCTACCTAGCTTAATAATGAGACACAGCTCATTGTTTACCTACCTAGCGTAACAATCAGAGAATGTAGTTGCAGATAAAAACAGGTTATTTATTTGTTCATTATTAACTAGCATTAAATTGTTATTGACTAGTATACTTTTTTAGTTAATTTTCATCAAGAGTATTTAGAGAAATAGATATTAAAGGCACTAATTTCAATACTCAATACGATGGCACCAATATTTTTAAAACATCAATATCGTTTTGTAAATTATATTGAAATAAGAAACGTTCTAAATAAACAATATAACCCCTTTTCCGAAAAATTCTTTTATTTTTCTAACCGTGATCAATTTAATACCGATTCGGGTTTTTTCCCTCTGAATTTCATTTTTGGAAGAAGAAAGTTTCTTTGTACTTGGCATTTCCATTTATTCATTTGAACAAAATGTTGCTGAATTATGCATAAAGAGATACCCGGGCATGCCTTGAAGCGGGCATATTTCATAAGACATATGATTATGTGTGATGTCTTTATACGAGAAAAATGTATTTCAGGGTTTAGAATTATAGTAGATCATGCAGGGAAGGGTTACCTTTTCGAAGAATTACTTTTGCCAGGATTAAATTGGCTGTCAAAAAGAAATGAAGTAAAATATGGCGATATAAATGGTAAAATATGTTTTGACTATTGTTTTATCATTTATTCATGAAATTTAGCAAAATGATTCGTCATTTTTTTGAAAAAAAAAAAAAAGAATTGAAGCTCTTTAACAAGATTGATTCACTGCTCTTTCTGAGTTTTATTTGCATGAGATTAACAAAAGTTATGAAATAAAATAATTAGTAATGTTTTTAAATTGTTTACATTCGAAGAGCATGGGGGTACAGAAGAATGAAAAAAGATTTAATTTATGTTTTTGAAATGCAAATTTCTGAAATAATAATTCCTAAATTGTTTCTTAAAGTTTTTGTCATGGCGTTTTTTCAAACTGTACAATTCAGCACGTTTTTTTTCTTAGGAAAATATTTGAAGATACTCTTGGTAAAAATTGAAAAACCGCATTCCTGTAGATAACAAATAAACGGATATTTCATCAGACATATATGGCTCCTCATAATAACGAACTAGTATTGTATAACCATCTATAGGAAGTAGCTTGTAATAATTTTACTTTATTTTTTATTATTAGCGGTATCCAACCCATTTTCCATCGAACAAATTTTTCTTCAACCATCAAAGGTTATCTCGACAGCCTTGTAATTTTAAACCTAATGCAAAAGACAAGGGAATTCCTGGATTTAGCACTGGTATAACTAGCCCTCAAGCAGGACTTTTTAATGGAACTAAACCTCATCCCCCTACATGGTAGGGAAAACCCAGAAACCATCCTGCAGTTAGCCCGACGGGAAAGTAAATTCAATTCTGACTTATAATTCGTCTGCCTCTGAGGATCTTTTACATCAGCGCTGTGGTCGGTGCGAGCAGACCACAGATTTCGTATCAAGCATTAAAAAAAGAGAAAATTTAATATTGCAATAACTTTCGAACAATTAGGAATTTCGAGAAAAAAAACTCTGTGTTAAGTTCATTAAAATTTTTTGCCCTTTCAGCATACTGAATTTCAACTCTGTAGTTGGATTCTTGCGACCTGTAGAGCTGCACGTCAGGTATTTTCTGCAAGAAGTTTAATAGTTAATAATTCTCAAACACGTTATTGGTATTAAATTGAATAATTAAATAATATAAGGAATATTAAATTAAAATTAGTTAAATAATATAAGGAATACTAAATTAAAATTAATTAAATAATATAAGTATAATAATAATAATATTCATCTCAGGTTTGTTTGTGTTTTTAAAATTTGATTTATTGGCTCTGTAGTTTACGAGTAGGTGTTATTTTAGGAGTTTGAAATTTGTCGTTATAAGAAAAGCTACCCTATGAAACAGTAGCAATGGTAGTGAGTAGCCCAAAGAATTACTTGAATGATCTTAAAAATTGCTTCTTATGTAGCTAAGAAAAAAAAATGAAAACTGTTTTGTGATACATAAAATTTGACCTTTAATAAGAGATGAAAGTTATATGATTTTAGGTAGATAAACGTCAAGTGTCACCCTTTCGGTCTTAATTAATAAATATGAATAAAATTTGTTGTGCACATTTGGTACAAAAATGAGTACAATAAAAAATGTTTTTTTTTACTAAAATAATTATTCATTCTCGTATGGGTTTTTTACAGCAACAGCCAATTTACAGTCGTTATTACTTTTTTAAGAAAAATTATAATAACTAAATAAAAATATATTAAAATATTTTGTTACAAAGGGACTTATTACAAGCAGCAAATTATCATAATAATGAATAAAAAAATATAAAGAGCTTCAAATTTAATAACCACTGGGATCTGGAGAAAATTTCATTCCCCTTCAGACCTAGGTCTAAATTCAAGAAGTGTTTTCACGAATGAGTGGTGCTGCCATCTATCCAGGGGTTCTGAACTACGTCAAACTTTCACCCCAGCCCCTCCCGTACTTTCACCTTTTTTTTTGTTTTTTGAAAACAAAAGACGTTCCTTACTTAATTCGCAAGGGCAATGGCAGGCGAGTTAGTACAAGTGTCACTAAAATCAAAAACTCAATTTTGACTGAAAGTGGTTCCGAAGCCCCTTGCAAGAAGATGGCGCCACTGTACGGTGGGGCCATTCTCCACAACTTGCGCGCTTTGTGATTTGAGCAGCAATTTATCCTTTTCATTTTAATTACACAAGATATTATTTATTGGATTTTCATTTCAAATTTAACTGTCAAAGTATTTATTTACCCTTTCTTAATTGAAATAAAGGCTATAAAGGTATCAAAAATTAACAAACATAGGAGAAGGTTTTGAAAATGGTCTTTGTTATAGAAAAAACTGGGTTCCTATTCAGATTTAATGATTCATTTT
This sequence comes from Parasteatoda tepidariorum, assembly GCF_043381705.1. Taxonomy (NCBI): domain Eukaryota; kingdom Metazoa; phylum Arthropoda; class Arachnida; order Araneae; family Theridiidae; genus Parasteatoda; species Parasteatoda tepidariorum. Next base: position 90,005,225 of record NC_092204.1, on the reverse strand, counting down.
TCATTAGAGTAAGAAAGAATGGGGGTCAGGAGTTGAATTTAAATTTTTTACCGAACGATGCTTTTATCCATTTGAATTATACCAATTTAATGGATGTTAGTTTTAGGAATAAAACAATCACTCTAATTACAGTACATTCATTCCTAGTAAGGAATAAAACAATCAATCTAATAATAGTACATTTATTACATTGCTATTGCTTAAAACTATTTCTAAGAGAAGCTTGATTATTATTTAATCCAGAAACTTCTAAAATAATATTAGGTGTAAAGTATGTTCTTAGTTCTAGGTGATAAATACACAATGTAAATTCATTAAGCGTTCTAAATCCCTAAAAATTACAATGCAAATTTCCCTGGCGTATATTTGTTTAACAAAAGGTAATTTTTTTCTCTCTCGTTTTTTTCATCTACTTGTCTCTCTTTTACTGTCTCACACATCTCCGTAATTAAAAGATGATTTTTCCAAGTCTGGAGGACAAGATAATAAGGCTATTTAAAATTTTTATGCGTCAACTATTTCTCACTCGAGAGAAGAAAAAAATTATTTTTGCATTATACTCTCCGTCCGTAATCTCTTCTCGAACAGCATTTTCTTTATTAAATATTAGAACTAAAGCAGTTAGAAATTAATGCAAAGAATTTAAGTGGCTTTCCGTGTTTGTAGTTTTTTTATTCTTCGTCCGTTTAATATGTAAACAAGATGAGGATTATTTGACTAAGAATAATAGTTGATACGATAAAATTTTTTAGGTTAATAATATTTTATAAAAAAGGAAGAAAAAAAAGTTTTTTAGATGCATTTATATACAGATTTATTATGCTGCACATTTTTTTTGCAACATTAAATCTTGTGCAAACATACGAAGAGTGCTCTATTCAAATTTTGTAAATATTTCAAAAAAATTAGAAAAAGTTTTTTTTTCCAAGCACTGCATAAGCTAAAAAAAACTGGAAGGTTATTTTTAAATTTCAAATTTTGATAACTTTTTTTTATTCCCATCCATTTAGTGGTATTGGTTGGAATAAATTTTTTTTCTCAATAGTTCTATTTTTATAACACGTAGGATTTAGTTGAAAGTTTAATTATGTTTTAGTTATAGCATTTTTTGAAAATTATTAAATTTTTCTATAAAAATGGATTAATATTTACTAATATTTAAAATAATACTAGATATTTCTTTAAAATATATATGTTTCGGTTGAAATGTAGAAATCAGTTATTTTATAGTTTATTTAGCTAAATCTGTAGAACTAGGGTGATTTGTTCAAATGCCGATTTCTATTTAAATCGTTCATTTTTCAAATTACGAAGGTCAATCAAACAGTCAACAAATTAATTGATAGAGTGAGAGAAATAAATTGTTACCTTGGATAAAAGCCTAGGATTAACCTAGGTTGCAAATTAAATAGGTAAATTGCGAAAAACTCGTGATTCTGCACTACAAAGAATTACCCTAGTTATTTGGCAGATTAGGTATTGTTAAGTATTAGCAGATTAAGTAGTATTGTTGGATTAGGATTTCCTACTATTGCATTGGTGTTCCCATATAACATACCATTTGAAGCAATATATAGGGTGTTCTCTAATCACCGTCCGTTACATAGATTTTTAAGAGCCCTTATCAAAAATGAAGTCAAACAAAAAACACAATTGATTTGCGAATTATTATTTAGGCAAGGAAGAAACAAAAACGATACCGAAATCTATCAAAACACTTTTGAGGAAAAAGGGAATGAAAGCATTAAAGCCAGTAGAAGTCTTTCTAATCATCTCGTTTCAATCCTTTGTTTCTTCAGGAAATAAAACAGATTTTGAAGTTTTCAGATCCTATATTTCCTCCTCAGTTTCTCGAGAAATCAACAACGCTTTTTTTTTGTTTCCTCGTTTAACTATTTATTTTCGATCCTTAATGTTGGTACATTTTTAATCCAATGGGTTATTAACTCTAATTTCAAAGTACTGAACCTATACAATTCGAAAAGCATGTATAAGCATGTCAGTAAAATTGTTAAATTTAAAGGATTCAATGAGAATTGAATCTGACAATTATTTAAAAACATCGTTGAAAATTCGTTGTAAAAAAATTTACTTCAATTGAGTAATTTTTAGTCTGGAAACACTAAATCGAGTTTGAAAATGAAAAAGGGTCATTTTCACCCTTTTTCAGCAGGAAGAAAAAAGCTGCTCCACCAGCTTCTTAAATCTTAATTTTTATCTTAATTAAAATTATTTTTTATTAAATGTTTTCTCTTAATCAAGATCAATCACATCTTAACTAAATATATCGAATAATAACAGTATAACATACATGTAATTAAAGTTTTCTCTTTTTCCAGGATCGTTTTTTTTTTTTAAAAGTTTGAATTAAAAAAAAAGTTGGTAGGACGGTTCCTTAGAACTTAAAAATCTAAACTAAAATTACTTATTATTAAATTCTTCATACAAATTCAATTTGATCATATCGGAACAAAATGATTCTAATAATAGCTGCATTAACTGTAACACACATATTAACTATTTCTTTTTTTTTTAGAATTTTAAAAATTAATAAATAAACAAATAAAAAGAACAATTATAGAGAGGCTTTAGATTTGTATAACCCTTAAAATATAAGTTTCATGAAAAAAAAACTTTATTTATATTTATTCTAAACAAAATTGGGCTTCTCAATAAAAACTATTTCGGAATGTTCAACTTCAACGATTTAAATGAAGCAAAAGCAGCTTAGAGTAATGTTGTTTCTTCTACGTTTGATAGAGAAGACGTTTTTACATCGTACGTCTTATTTAGTGTGTGCTTAATCTTCTATTTCTAAAAGCTTTATTGAGCTATTCTTAATTGTTCATCCCTTGGCGATTGGTCTCTTCTGAGATCACGAGTAATATCCTTCTTCTGCTACCGAAAGCTTTTCCTAATACGATGATTTTAAGGCAGCCAATTGAGTAATTGGATCAAAAGATATATACTACCAAGAAATAAATACCTCATTACTTGCGCTCCTTTCTAAACATATCTTATGGTAGTTAAATAATGCTGCGATATGTTTTTAAACAACAGTTGCATATTTTTACGTCTTTTTCACTAATGTTTAAATATGCACAATATTATATAAGGATAAATAAATTCGTTTCGCGTAAGATTTACTCTTATGTTTTGCCCTTTTACCATGTAAATAAATGGATTATTCTTTGCGATACTCTTTTATCTAATATATGAATGTCTGAATTTAATATTTATTTATTGCTGTTTAAAATTTTTCTGAATAAGGCAAAATATTGCCGGCAAGCTCTTAATGAATTTATATTTTCAATTTTTAGATTATTTCGCGTTTTATTTAAATTTATGTGAAAATTTAAATTTTTTTTTACTCAAGCACGGCTGGGTTAGAGAAAAAAGTGTTCATGTAGATTAAGCGTGCAAAAAAATAATACTTTTCTTTTCTTTTTCTTCTTTATCTGCTTCTGGAGTATATAAGGCAATTTTTTCTTAAACATGAATAAAATAAAGACGTAAAATTGTTGTGTAATAACAAATATGGCTTGCATTAAATCAAACAAGCGAAAACGCACACCGAGTCTCTGAGTCCGGAGCAAATTTTTCTTTTCAAAACACAGTACAATATATTTTTAGTCACTTCTACCCCTGTCATTGTCGCCTTTTTCGTCAAAATTCGAATTTTTTTTTGTTCTTTCCTTACTTAAATACTATCCTGCTTAATAATTAGTCTTGCTTAAATAATTAGCGATGCCTAATGTGGAGACTTTTCCCATTTCCTTTTGGCAATAATTCAAAAAATATATATTTAAGGTGCTCATAACGTAACACCTTGTATTTTCTTACAGGCCAAATATTTTGTAAGCATTATTTATAGCTTTTTTGGAATCCCCTTAGCCCTTTTGTCAGCAAAAATAAACTAATTACAAACTCCTATGCTTACGTAAGAAACAGGCAACCGTCCTTGTTTTAGCATTGACTTTGCTGTAGTAATCTACATTTAAGAATTCTAAGATTGAATTTAAATAAACAATGACTACATAAAACTAATTTTTGTTAAAAAAATTACTTTTTTAAAATATTTATTTCAAAAAATTTTGGAAATTCTTGAAGAAATTTTATTTTAGCTTTCTGCCTAAATTTAACATTTATTCCAAATTTGCGTTACTTTCCAAATTTTTACGTGTTATTTTTTAAATTTCTACAAGAAAATTTTTTCCAAACTTTTACGAGTATGTTTTATTTCTAAATTTCTACGAGTGCGTTTTTTCCCAATTTTTTTTGTTTCTTTTATTTTTTATTAAAAACTGTAAATGAGGGAATTTATGAGTCGTGTGTAAACATTGCTCAAATACCTTTTCCTGACTTGTCAGCAAAAATAAACAGATCACAAAATTCTTCCCTTTTTAGTTGTTTACTTTATAGTATTAGGGGGACCGGAAAGTAATGTTTCGGTGGATTTAATATTTGTAATCAAGATTTTATTTTTAATTAGTCATGTAATCACCCTCGTTAGCAACAACCTTTCAATGCCGGAATGAAAATGAATCGAAAAAATTAATAGGTTTTTATGACTAACGAATATTTAATGAGTCGAAACGACATTACTTTCCTGTCCCCCTAATAGTTGAACGACCCCCAAGGTATTAGATAAATATAAATAATTTTAATAAATGTAAGAGAAGTCTCATAAAGGTGAGATAATAATTTTTTCTAATAATTTTCGTTAATGATTACTTTTTGAACTTATTCATAACTGATTATGAGAGAACTGATAATGAGTGTAGAGTGATCACTATTGATAAAAAATTGATTTCCTTTTTGATAACAATGCAGATAAAGAGAATAAGATCGAGAAATCTTTCTTAAAATCTGATAATCAGTGCAGAACTGATACTGATTATAGAGTGATCACAACAGGTAGAAAAATTTAAAATCGCAGGAAGATTTCCTCTTCTCATAACAATTCTAATACAGACAATAAAATCGGGAAATCCTTCTTAAATTAAGGAAGAATAGGCAGGTACGTGAAATTGTAATTTTAAATTTTTTTTGGTTAATTTAGGAGGTAAAAAATTAAAAATTTATTACAGCTAATGAAATGTACCTATAATATACGCAAGACCTATTATATAAATAAGAGATTGGTTCACATTTTTAAATACAGGAACTCTATTCAACAAAATTCTTTGGCACCTTAGAAAGTTTTCAAATTTTCTGTGCAATCTCTAAGAAATTTCCACTTTATCGCTTGTTCTTATTATCTTAAGCAACCACTTCGTGCTCCTTGCTTGACATAAAAGACCTCTTTTAGATGATGGATGAGACATCATTAGAGCGTTGCCCACCCCTCCCCTTCTTTGCATTTCTTAGATATGTTTTAACATTGTTTGAAGTAACTGTAATACATTGTACCGTTCTAGAAATTGAACACTTTTTGGATGCAGAGTAACTGATTTTCAACTTTAAACGCGTGAATTTCGGATAATTAACGCAACATATGTAATTTAACTTTCGTAGAACATTAATTTGAATTAAACTTTTTAAGTTCAATAAATAAACCAATTTGATTAAGAAATGTATTTCTTAAATTAGAATATATTCGAAATGCACTGTTATATACACTAGTTATCATAAATGAAGTAAAAAATAACAAAAATGATAATAACTCAAAAAGTTACGCATAAATTTAATGAAACTGACACACATTATAGTACATATAATAATGTATAAAATAACATAAGTAGTATTAACAAGACAATTATGGTGTCACAGAAATTAGTATAAGTATGAAATAAATAAATCAGATGTGACAATTCAGAATAAAAAAATATCTTTAGTATAGAGTATGATTACATCTAGCAGCAATACAGCACATATAGCGATGTGTAATGCTTTTAATTATGCGGTCCACCAGCTCCGCTGAAAATGCGAGCTACTGATCTTGCAAAACAGTTGCAATCATGGCAAGGGTATGAGAAGGAAGATTGAAAGCAGCTATACGTCTTTCTATAGCATCCCAAATATGCTTGATTGTATTGTAAGTCTGTTGAGCAAGCTGGTCACCCCATGTGCAGAACTGTTCGCTGTTGAAGACAATCATTCCTGTGTGGCGTTGGTTTATCGGCCTGTAGCATGAAATCACCATTTATTTCACCAGCATAAGGGCACACATAACATCAAGGATGTCATCTCTATACACGCGAGCCATCACGGTACCACGTGGGAAAACATGCAGGTCTGTGCGTCCACCCAAAGAAATACCACACCACACACAGACATTGCCTTCTTGGTATGCATCTGTTTTCAGGATGTTTGATGGATGATATCATGTGCCAGGATCTCTCAAAATCTAATAACGCCATCAATCGCTTTGCAGGCTAAACCAGGACTCATCTGTGAAGAGATCGTTAAACAGATGTCCAGTACTCGTCTCAAACTTTCCCTTCTACTGAGTGACGCGCAATGGCTAGTTACCTAGCAAACAGACTACGTTCGTGATATCTTCTTTGTACAGAAGACGTTGACACCAATCTTTCGGAGGTTGCATTAAGGATTTGAAAAGACTCGAAGTTGCGTTTCTATTCCTTCGTGCACATGACTATAAATATCTGCCATCGTCTTTCATAGTATCATTTGCTTAAATTCTGGATTCCAAACCTGTGGCTAGAAATCGCTGTCAAAGTCTAAGAATTCCAGAAGAACTCACTTTCAGGCATCTGGTATTTTCTATCTGACTTTGTCCTGACTCTAGTCGTCCAATAGAACTCATCGCAGTTCTTCTGACAAATGCCCATTTGGATATTGAATTTCGTCTTTGTGTATCAGAAGGGCAGATTTCTTGACTACTTTCACAGGGGAACCATATTAGGTAGGCTAACGTTGCTTCCACAGTAAAAAGAACACATAGCACAGAGAAGAGAAGGAAAGAACATCCATGCCTTATTCGGGATTCGAATCGCATCGTAAAATTAATTTTACAGATTGCGTGTGTCTTTATCTTACTGAAATTATAAATTTTAGTGCTACCGAATATCAAAAAAGGTGGTTACTGAATAACAAAATCTTTTCACCCATTAGTGTAAAAAACACCTTGTAAAAAATAAGAAAAGTTTTTTTTAAAAAAAGCATCAGTCTTTTTTTTAGAAATAAATTTAATCAACTAAAAGTATTTAATTTTCTGCAATGTTATTAAGTTTACTGATTAAAATAATTTAGTGCCTAGAACACTAATGTTTTTGTAAGAAATTATAATATTTGCATCTAACATGACTAAATATGTCTGCGGCACTTCGTTAATCTACCTGCTATGCAAGTGGTCCTTCACTCAAATAGATCATGCACCCCAATTCTATATTTACGTCATGAAACACTGGTGAACGTCATTGGAAATTTCAATTATTTCTTGACCATTACAATCACAATTTATGCCGCCATTTTGATAAGTGATATCTCGACCACTTTCAATTTACTAGTAGTTAAAGAGGTCGATTTCAACTGAAGCTTTGTGCTGTCTACACAAGTGGCAATTATTTCCTAATAGTTGTAAGTGAAATGCATCACCAATTGATGCAATTTCGCAGACATTCTATTGAAACAAACTAATAGACGCAAAACTGAAAAGAGAAAAATAAAATAAAGATTTTAAAATTTAAAGTTCACTAAAAAGAAGAAAAATATTCTATTTTTGTCAGATCCAAAACAAAAAACGTAATGCGAATAATTTAATTTCAATTAAAAATCCTGTCTTTTCAAATTTTAACTATTCCACTGGATATTTCGATACTTATCGGTTATGAAGGACATGTATTGGCAAATAATTAACCGAGTTGTTGCTAACACGAAGATTGATCCCTGTAACCGATAAAAACCGAATTTAATTTTCGGGATGAATTGTTAAATTATCGATGTGTAGCAATATACCGCTTTGTTTTTACAATTTAATTAACTTATTTTTACATTGGTTAATAGCTTTGTCACCCGAATAACGTTTATCAACGAATTAATTATATAAATTCGAATATAAATTTAAATTGAATAATTATCGATATGTATAATATCCTCATTATTATAGATTTGTTATGTTAAGTTAATGATAATGATCGTGATATTATAACATAGACAGTTATAGTTACCATTAATGATGGCGATATCGCTGTATTTGATGTACCTATGGGCATTATTGGAGGTTATTACCTGCTTTAAACCATAATCTGGTATTTTTGTTTCGCATCGACAAACTTGGTTTCATGGACATTATAACCAATAAGTACCAACGTTTCTTTAGGATTCTGAGAATATTAATTCATATATTCCCAATTTCTCCAGAAAAACTGTCAAGAACATTCAATAAACTGAAAAGTCCGATGCAAAAAAGTGGATGCACAACACGTGATAGTGGTGTGATTTCATCCAATGTTCAGTTACAAAACGTTTACAACTGAAGAGGGGATGATGATTTAAACTAGCCTAATGTGTTAGGAGTGAATCGTACACTAATCGCACGTATTGACTTTTCGCAGGATGAAAGCAAGCAAGTCTGTGATTCATGGACAAGTTTTACTTGAAAAGTAAAGCTACACTACAGCTAAACACTTTTTTGTATTTAGAAGTAAATAACAACACAAGAGCTGAAAATGCTTAGTTACAATGGTTATGAACAATGCAAGCAAGAGCAAACATTTTAGCTCTAATAACAAAGAACACATAGTAAATCAAATAATATTAATTATTTACAAAGTCTATCACCTCCAAGTTATTTGTCGCAACTCATTTTCAACATTGTATTGAAAACCATTTTAAGGATCAACAATCAGAAAAACATTTTTTAAATGTTCTCTCAGGTTGTAAAGATTGGTAGAAAACGTTTCCAATTTTTGTTTCAAATCTAGAGGTAGAGTAAATTTCTGAAGAACTTCAAACTATAATAATTGTAGTCAGTGCAATCTCTCTCAAAAGTCCAGAATACTTCCACATACATGTCATTGTTTTGAAACCATTATAATGTTTCTTCACTTCAGCTTGAAAGACTGTATTATAAATGTTTATTACCACTGGGCAATGTGGATTTTCTAGTCCCTGCAATGACTCTCAAAAGTCCAAAGTGCATCTGCATACATAGCGTTATATTTAAGCCATTATAATGTTTTTTTTTCCACTTTAGCCTAAAAGACTGTAGACTAAAGCCTAAATGTCTGTTACCACCGGGAAATGTGGATTTTCTAGTACTTGCAGGGATTCTTAAAAGTCCAGAGTGCATCTGTATACGTGTTGTTTTTAAGTCATTACACACAAATGCCACAAAGAAGTTTAAATTTCATCCATATCTGTTAGAATCGGAAGAGATTTCCTTCAATGGCCTCCATTGTATGAAGTGATTTAATTTTTTGCAGTTGTTGTTCTAATTTCCAGGTATATATAAGGAGATACTGTAATTTATATGTGTTTAAATTCTTAGAACTTAGAGTTCTAAGAATTGAAATTAGAAAGGAATTGAAGATATATTTTCTGAAATTATTTCTTTTCTTTATCCACATTACTTCAATTCTAATTAATCCCTCAGATTAATAGTTTTAAGTCGTGCAAATGGTGACCATATGTCATGTTCTTAAGGTGACCCAACAACGGTGCCACCTTGGGGACACGTGGACTAACTTCAGAAACAAACGTGAAATCTATAAAAAAAAAACTAATTATAGATTAGAATGTGTTTCTCAAAAAGGAATGATTTAATTGAATGACAATTGGTTTATTTCATTTTAAGCAAATGTGGAACTTTAGTATTTTTCAAATTTTTATAATATTTTGACGTTTTGTGCACTTAAGCAGATTTTGCGATATTTTGTTTCGAGCCTTTATTTTGTTTGCATTTTATGGGTAATTTTGTGGTAGATTCTGGTATTTTCTTGCAAATTTGGGTATTTTTATATTAGTTATAGGTTAGGTCAGTTAACTCTAGTATGGTTAGTTTCTTTTGAAAGAATTAACTTTACTTTTTACTAACTTTAAAGAATTAACTTTACTTTTGAAAGAATTAACTCAGTAATTCTTGATTTATTCTAATGAGTTAACTCAAAAGAATCGCTAGTTACGTCAACAAGAACTGTGAATGTAAATGATTTATAAAAAAATTATGCACTCTAAAGACAAAAATCTTTTTTAAAATCCGGAAACTTGACCCCACCAGCAAAACGTTTGAAGTGCCTGTTTAAAAGATGTTAGCCAGTCCAAGTGTCTTTTCTAAAGATGATTTGAGTAAGTGAAAAAGTAATTTCAATATATGGGTCTCCTTTGGAACCTGTGGGCCACCTTAGGTACGAAAGCTACAATTTTGAAATTGTACTGTAAAATAAATGAAATTTTATTTAACAATTAGAAGTATACCTGATATTTGTCAGAAATAGACGTAAGATTTTACAAAAAAAAAAAAAAAAATTCAGCCTCACAAACTTAACCTGAAAATTAGGAAAAATCCTCTAAGCGTAGCTATGGCCACCTTTTTCTCACCCACCTTAAGTTTTGATTTAGTAAGTTGTTTTAACTTAATTAAGTTAAATATTTTTAATTGTATTTTGTTTTCTATGTGTATCTGTTGTTGTTGTTGTTGTAGTTAATTTACGTCGCACTAGAGCTGCACAATGGGCTATTGGCAACGGTTTGGGAAACATCCCCGAGGATGATCCAAAGACATGCCATCACATTTTTGATCCTCTGCAGAGGGGATGGTATCCCCGCTTCGGTAGCCCGACGATCTGCACGCGAAGTCGAGCACTTTACGATAGAGCAGTTTAACGAGGACCAATACCGCACACCCTCGGTCCCTACGCAGACTGATTCAAGTTGTCACCCTCCCGCACACTGACCGCAGCCAATGATGTTTGACTTCGGTGATCTGCTGGGAACCGTGTCTTAACGATCAGTCCATTGCGGGACCTATGTGTATTTGTGTTTTCCTTTAGTCAATTAATCAATTTTTTTAAATAATATTTTCCCTTGGATATTTTCAAGCCTCCCCTCTCGCGTGCTCACGCTCCCCTTGAGGGGCACGCCCTACAGGTTGAAAATCGTTGATATAGAGCATTATTATTAACAAAAAAAATTACCAGAGGTATTAAATATAATCAGCAAGTGCACGCACTTCAACATGCCTACTTTTTTCTGTGCAAAAAAACCGCGGTACAATTGAGGCAGATGAATTACACTTAGAACGCCGGAGAATAATTTGGGCAAATGATTTTATAAATAAAAAAAAGCATTGCTACGGAAATAAAAAGTAATAAACTAATAAATTCTACTTAGCAGATTATAATTCATTTATTCATTATGTTTTAGGTATTATCAAATAAATTAATTTTATAAATTAGAATAGTAAGAGTAATAAATTTGATTTTATCTTTTACAAAGAGAGAAACCACAAAGAGAGAAACCATGCCCTGAGAGGGATTTGAATCTGAAGCCATTGGTTTCGCTGTCAGACACGCTAACCACTCGGCCACATGGTTGGCTTTTCTTAGAATATTGAGGAAGCTCTTCATCAGAATTTTGCAGTTTTTCTGATTAAGCATTTGTGCCAAGTCAGCCATACAAGTTTTGCAAGCATAGGCCCAAGCGGAATTTTAACATGTCCAGGCATGTAGGGCATTGCAATTTTTTGTGGTCAGGAACATATATGGCAACGTTACTTTTAAAAAGTAACGAGTAAAAAGTAAAAAGTTCTTATTTTAGAAAGTAACGAGTAAAAAGTACAAGTAAAACTACAAGTACTAAGCAAAAAAAGAACGATTTGAAAGTACATTTCTAGGAAATATTAACCTAAAATTTTATTGAATAATATTCTTATGTTCATTAATGTTTTTGCAAAATTTTTGTTATTTATTTAATTACTTTTAATTTTGAAAGCTATGGATATTAATTTATTTTTAAATTCGGATGAATATTATAATATAATTTTATAATATAATCGTATAATATAATTTTAAAATCAAATATAATTTTAATATCAAACTTTTTATGGATTTGCACGAAAAAGAAATTTTATCTATTGATTTAAATTTTTAGTTTATTATTTTTATTTATTTAAATTACCATTGATTTAAAATTGTTTTACTCTTTAGAAACGCGTTTTAAAAGCCCAAACATAAACAAAGCAAACACAGATAGCTTTGAGATCTTTGAGCTAGTAAAAAATAATTGAATGTGCAGTATAAGTTGAAACAGAAGGTATTTAAACACGAAGTTAGCTGTGAATGCATATATATTGCACATTAATTTTATAAATTAAAAAAAAAAGATAAGCATTTTTTTTTAAATTTTGTTTTTTTAGAAAGCTTACCGAGTTTTGGAAAATTAACGATTTCATTCGATATTTCCGTTACAAATACTTGTAATTTTTCCCTTAAAAAGTAACGAAAGTTCAAGTAAAAATACTAAATTTAAAAAGTAACGAAGTACAAGTAAAAGTACGTACTTTTTACTTATACCGGCGGTACAAGTAACAAAAGTGAAAGTACTGCCATATATGGTCAGGAATACAGGTATTAGCACTATAATTGCGTTATTTTGAACCAATGAAACAGTTTATTTTTGGCTGAGAAAGTTTATGAATAGTGCGAGAAAAAAGACAACACTTTGAATAACTTGATCTAATGATTGGATTTCTACGATCTAAGACTTAATGGTTCAGGAGCGTAACCTCTTATATGCTAGTTAATTAGTGTAAGCGATATTTTAAGTTGGGAAATCAGACACAAAAACGTACTTTCTCTGAATATATATTCCTTTTTTTTCCCAACGGATTATAGTTCCTAACCCTCAAAATATAGGGTTTAGCCGAAATCTAGGAAATATAATGAAAATAGTTTGGATATCGTTAAATATTTTCTATTGAGGATAAGGAGATTCCAAATCCGGTGAAAAAAAGTCATGTTTAGTCAGAGGACATATCTTTTTGAATCTGATTTTGCAACTTAAAATTTCGTTTGCACTAATTAATTAGCATATTTAAGGTCAGCCTCCAGAACCTTTAGATTGTGTCCTAGTGCGTGAAAACTCGATCACTAGATCAAACTTTATTCTGGTTGCTTCCTTTATTTATTTATTTATTTGCTTCTGTACACAATGGGTTGCGTTGCGAATCTTAATTTCAAATCTTGATCAATACTTGTTCTGATAAATTTTTTAGCACACTTTTCAATGCAGAAGTTAATTTTTGAAACCTTCTAATAAATGTTTTAAAATGTTTCTCAGTTCATTAAACCAAGACTTGTTTTGATGTTAGTGATTTGACAAATGATGGTGGAGTGATACGAAAAACTTTCTTCAAATTAGAAAAACTTTATTCAGATTTGTTATGAAAAATCTCTATTACCCCTATCATCGTCAAAGTGAACGTTAAAAAGCCTTTTAGCAAGCATTAAAACTTCAAAAACGGCAGTTTATACTTATTTCAACATTTTTAATTTTCAACCAAATTCCGAAATAGTGCATTCTCTATTTTAGTTCTAAGTTAAAGAAGTAAAAATAAAGCTTGTTGCATTTATAATAAATATATAATTAGCACAGTTGTGCGTAATCCTCTTACACATCTCATTAAAATCAGCCCCGGGAAGATTTAACACTTTTCCTTTGAATTCAAAACGAAAGTAGGGAAAATGTAAGAGGATGGGGAAAAAAACTGCATTTGTAGGCTCATTTGGCGACATTTATGAACCACATTAGTGGATGCAGAAAAATAATTTTTTCTGTTTTGTTTTATTTGCTCTTTGAAGTTCCAAAACTTTTTTTAACTTCCTTTTGCATTGAAGGTAAGATTTTCCTTCGGGGCACCTTCTTGCTAGAGAGCTTTCGTTTTCGTCTAGTGGAAAGTATTAAAACGCTGCATTGGAAATCAATAAATAATAAATTTCCGAAAAGGAAGAATGTGTTCACAATTTTACTTACGTCTAAGAAGCAGAAAATAAAACCGCGAGATGTAATTTTTTAAAGTGGTGTTTCATGACATGGTAAGTTTTATTTTCTAATGGAATCGTGAAAGAAAGGGAATTAATAATTATTAACGGGGTTTTCGTCCCGAAGAAACCTATTTTTTCCAGCACACAGAGATAAACTGGAAAAAACCGAAAGAAACTGGAAAAAATGGAAGAGACTAAAAATGGCCAATACTTCTGTTTAGCAATTAATGGAATGTTTAAAATACATTAAATTTAAACAAATTGTTTGCCAGGTGGCCGAGTGGTTAGCATGTTGATTAGTGGTTAGCGAAGCCAATGGCTGTCGACTCGAATCCCGCTGAAGGCATTGATGTTTCTCTGTGTGATATATCAATGTGGCCCGCCTTATGAACGGGTATCTGTGGCAGTATGGCGTGGGTAATATTGCTCACCTCTGTGCCTTTGGTTCGCAGGTTTCCACCGGCTAACGATAAACTTCTGGTATCTTCTAAGGCGAAAAACGAAACTTCAGTGCCTGCCGTTATTAAAATAATAAATAAACAAATGAACTTCTTTATCTACTATTTTAGATAAAAAACCGGACTGTTTTTATATTATTTGTATCAATTTCAAACAGAATTTTCAAAAATTATGTATAATATTATTTAAGACTTGCTTTGATTTTTCATATGCAAGAGTACTTGATTATAAAAATTTGTAATAATGAATTCAAAACGTATTTTTTCAGAAGTGTACTTAAATACTCAGTACGCAATTTGTTAATTTAGTAAAATTAATAAAATTAGATTGCGTTAGTTTAGAAGTTCTTAATATAAAATTTAAATTAGATTTTACTAAAATTCAGTTATTTTAATTTTTGTTAAGAAATTTATTGAATTTATTTTTTTCTTGTTACTTTTTATTTAAATATGACATATTAAATAACTAGTAAATTAAAACTATTATTTAAACTAGATTACTTTTACATTCCACTTAAAAAATTGTTTCAATATTTGATATTTAATTTTAAAAAAGAGCTTCTTGCATTAGGGTTGCCAGAGACCTATTTCTTCTGTTGGGGTTGTTTTCATATTTTATTCCATCGAGGAAGAAATTTCGTGGCCCTCATTATTAATTTCAATAACTATTAATAACACTTATAAAGAAATCACGACTTATTATTATTTTTTACGTATAAAATGAAAATAGTATTTAGTTAAACGAAATCGTTATAATTAACTTTTGAATTATTATTAGTGTATTATATAGAGTATTCTGCAATAACTGACCTTAAGATAAGTTTTTGTTTTTTTAAAAAAAATCAGCTTCAAGCACAAAATTAAAGTTTTTAATTTTGATATATAAATAATATATATATAACTTCAACATG
>NC_092204.1:89913287-89988434 GCF_043381705.1 Parasteatoda tepidariorum | reverse complement strand
GCTGCAAAAGGAACGGTAGCAAAACAGGTCTTAGGATGTCGTCGACGTACCGCTGTGCAGTAAGTGTACCTCTAATGACGACCAAAGGGGTCCGGCTGTCAAAGGAAATGGCACCCCAGACCATAATGCCTTGTTCTGGGCCAGTGTTACGTGCAATACACACGTCTTCTTCAAACACGTCTTCGATTATCGTCAAGACACAATTGGTAGCGGGATTCGTCGCTAAAGACTATACGTCCCCATCGGCATCATTCCAGCCTGATCAAGCGTCGATTTTGCGCGTCTTAGTGAGTTCTTGGTGCGTCGATTTTTTTGTTATAGAGTGTATTTTATGTGAATTATACTATTTAATGCATTACCGTTTCCAGGAAAAAGATGGCCATTTTATTGTTGCTATAGATAAGGTCAGAAAACAGACATAACTTTATTTCGTGAACTATGAGAAATGATAGTTGCAGTTTAAAAGCGATTTAATGTTGACCAGCATACAAGATAAACATACAAGAGCAATCCAAATTGCTGAAACAAGAAAATAAGCTTCTCAACTTTTGTTTGGACATAGTGATTCACACACAGGAGCAATGAAATCGACTCAAAAAATTTTGCATTGTTCATAAAAACTATGGATTCACACTTCACAAAAATTATACTGATGCTTGTTATATTGAAATTCTAAACAAAATTAGATTTTTTACAAATAGAACGGGGAATTGCGTGATTTTCCCAATCTCCACTTTTTTCCCCTCTCCGTCACCATGATTTTGCAAGTGTTATTTCCCCACGGCAGTATATTCGCAATCGCAACGCTCACATACGCTATCTTCTTAACCAATTCTTTTCTTTAACTCTTAACATCTTATTACTTCTTATCCTTGAGACGTCTGGTCTAAATAGAGTAAGGAGAGAGACGGTAGTAAAAAGCGGACGTCGTAAAAAAAGAAAAACAAAATGGGGCCATTTTTTCTTTTTGAAGTTTTTTTTTTATGTTTTGAGAGCACTTTTTGCTATTTTAAAAGGCTTTTTAGATTATCAAATTCCCCCTATGACAAATTTTGTAGGAATATAAATCACACAATCTGTTTCATAAAAAAAATTTAGCAAATTTTTATTAAGAAACTGACTTTGCTTTTATGGTGAAGAAGATGAGCTCTTGTTATACCCATAGAGGTTTGGTGCCTATGTAAAATTTGAGTAGAGGATATTATTTCCAATTTTGTGAAATATATCAAGTTTCGGTTGAAATCAATGACCTCTATTAACGAAACACGATGAATATCTACATTTTCGCCGTGCAAATATTATTAAGGAAAAATTCCATAAAAAAGAAACAGAATTGAAGTCAACAGCAATAAGAAAGAAAGTATTAATAAAAATCAACTTTTTATTTTCAATTTACAAGAAAGAGCTCAGTCGTTGTGAAAAATGATATTTCATAAAATTTAAATTTCGAAGATCAAATTTTAAACAATAAAAGAAATGTGGAACGAAAGGAAAATGGACCAATCAGTGAACATCTTTGTCGTTTATAATAATATAAGTGCCCAATTTTGGAGAGGGACGAGATTAACTCATAGTCAAAATAGTTTTTTAAATTTCACACGTTAGAAGAAAAAAATAATTCCAAAATATGCTAAATACCAACATATTATTTATTCTCTTTCATCTTTTTAACTGTACGGAATTTGAATTCATAATAATTAAGGAAAATTTTCTTTACTTGTCTGAAATATTGAGGGAGATTCATGGGGATTTCTAATTATTGAGGGGGACAAATATAACCTCCTCCCCTCCAACGACGCCCATGCTTATCGTCAAGAAAAGTTAAGGAATGAATCATTACAAATTAATGCCAAGGTCTTTGTCTATAGATATTTTTTCCTTTTTTGGCTCTAAATTATGTTGGCGGTGTAAAAAAACGACAATTTATAAAACTGAAACTCTGCTGTGACCATGACCAGATTACGATTTTTGAATTTCATGCAAATGTTAAATAATAGACAGAAAATAAATTGATTTCCATTCGCAATAATACAAAGATATTATTGATTTTTATTTCTTGAGAGATGCATTCATTAAATAAATAGATAATTTTGATTTTAAACTGTAGAAAATATGTTATACTTATTTTTGCATGACAAGTTGAAAATATCTTTATTTTTAAGAATTTGCAACAACTAAATTTTTGAAAATGCGTTAAAAAGAAGTAAAATAAACTTTTTAAACACACGTTGACTTTTAAAATAAACAGTAACAGAAATATACTAATCGAAAGTTTCAATAACAAGTTGGTAAATTCTATTTTTAATGTCTAAGATTCAGAAATAAAGTCTCAAAACAGATAACATCAAAAGAGAGAGAGAGAGATAATTCAGTGAACCCGTTCTTCCCCTCAACAGATTCAATTTTTAAAACTCGGCAATCTATTCGTCACCTGTGCTGCTTTACTTTGTAAAATACTCGAGTTAACTTAACTACAAGCGCAACATCACAGGAAAGTCTTTTAAAGGTAGTAAATTCTCTGGAGCTGGGTTTGGGGAATTGAAGAGCCGCGTTGATCTTTGAAAGATAGAGAGTCTGACATCAAAGAGAAATGGGAGATCCTCCAAGAAGATTAGATTACTTATGTAAGGAGAGGAATAAAAGAGTTGTGTTTGACAGCAAATATCAGTAGGTATCACTTCCAATTTTGCGATCAATTTATTTAACTAACGATTACCCCTTATGTACGCTTATTTTTCAGTTATTCTAGTTTCGCAAAGATAATCTTAACTCATTAAATCCCAAGGCGCAATTGTTCAAAAATCATGTGAGATTGGAGGAATAGGCGTATCGTGAAAGAACACATTTGGGGCATATATATATATATATATATNTATATATATATATATATATATGAGATGAGCCGGGTTTGAATTCTAGCGATGACTGGTAGCTACGAATTCCGCATGGCAACGACCACAGTGCTGACGTAAAATATCCTGAGTGGTAGATCAAGGGCTAGAGTCCCCTTGCCATCAGGCTAACCGTGGGAGGTTTTCGTAATTTTCCTCTCTATGTAATGTAAATGAGGGCTAGTTTCATCAAAAAATCCTCCTCGAAGGCAAATTTCTCTCAATACCTGATCCAGGAGTTCGCTTGTCTTCTGTACTAAGTTCAAATTGCAAGGCCACAGAGTTGAACATTAGCAGTCGTAAACCCTAAAAATTGGGTCGAGTGTTCAATCACGGTTGTAAAATGAAATGAAAAATAATTAGTTAGTATATTAGCCAAATTTCTAAATTCTTAGTCAAAAGCAAATCTTAACTCTTTTGTCCAATAGAAATCAAATCAAAATACAAATTTACTATGAATTGTTTTATTTTATAAAATTCAAATTCAAATCAATAGTCATTTTACAGTTGAGGAAGATTAAATAACCAATGAATGGAAGAGAGAATGAAAAATGTAGATGCTGCTTTAACGTCTGTGAGGTAAAGAAATAGGTTGCAGTTAACTTTAGATAACTTCTTAGACTAGAGCAAGAATAAACTTTGGATAACTTCTTAGACTAGAGTAAGAATAAATCATCAGGAGAGAAGCATCATTATGTTATTGTCACGTTATTGCATATGCATTTGAGAAAACATATTTTCTGCAAAAATAGTTAGAGGATAATATGCATCTGGCTATCACTTAATTCTGTTTTATTGACAGGTTGCCGGATAACGAGACGAAAGGATTTCGACACTTGATCTGGCAACGAATGTAGTATTTTGTATTTTACGTTAGGTTGTCTCGTGCTGACATAATTTCTCTTGTTTCTTATATTATCTGGACTTAATATAATTTTAATCAGTTATGCGACATAACTAACTGAAATTACTATAATCGAATAAAAGTAAAAATACAGGATTTTGTTCTGAAAAATTCCTTTTGAGCTTTTTTTAAATTTATTTATTTCTCAGGAGTGAGAAGAATATACATATATTTTTTGGATGAAAAATTTTTTTCCTATGTAATAGAGCAAAATCTCTACGAAAGGCATTAAATAAAAGATAAAAAATTAAACTATTTTAAGTATTTATTTCGTTCTGGTATTTACCATTGAGTTAATTTGGAATGCGTAGAAATAATTAATGGCAAATTTATTATTTATTTGCAATTTTTTTCACCCTTATGAAAAAAGCGTAATCAGCCAATGAGTAATATTTTACTCAAAATATTTTTTTACAAAAAATAGCTTATCCGTATACGATGTATTGTATTTATTGAATAACATAGACTACGATACGAAGGCAATATATTGCAGAAACAATGACTATCTCGTCCCCTAATATTTGTGTTTGAAAACACAGACCCATATTTGCTTCGATATTTCGAAACATATTCGGGATTGTTCCTATTCTTTTCATTCGATTCATTATTTGTCCCATTCTTTCCCCCGGAGGAGACAGAGAAAGCGAGCAAAATATTCCATTCAAATTCCAATTTTAAATTTTTCAAAATGGCCTTTTGTTATTACATGACTCGACATTGAGAAACAAGGAAGAATATTTCGATTTTAAAAGTTCGCTCCAATGTTTGAAACTCGAGATAAATATTAATGAATTTAAGCATAAATATGAAGGCATATTAAATGAACAGGATTACTTCTAATAACTGAATAATAATTATTTTATACGTATCATCGTTCCATAAGAAATAACATACTACTGATTTATTTATTTTGTAATTATTGAATTATAGAATTTTACAATTTTTGATGAAATATTTCAAAATAATTGCAAATTATTGTGAATTCATTATGGATAATAGTTGAGGAAAAAAGTTGCTTTGTTATTAACTGAAATACGTTTCAAATTCAAAGTAAATTAATAAATTTAAAGCCAAATTTTTGCTTTCAATCAATGGGGAAGGATTTAATAATGGAAGTTGTTGTTTGAAATCGAATTCTTATGGGGAACTCCTTTGAAAACTTTTCTGAAGTAAGAAAGAACATTTAGTTTTAATTTTAAAAAAATATAATTATAACGTATCTATTAAAGAGCAATTCGTATTGATCGATTGTTTTTCTATAATTATTAGGCATCATGCATGAATTTGTTGGGCATATCGCATTGTTTTTCCATAATTACGAGTAGTATATTATTTTAATAGCAATTCCATATATTTAAATATGTTATTTTAAAAGGAGTCTTATGTTCTACAGCGTGTAAAAATAGATTTAGTTTTTAGGAGAAATTATTAAATTATTCTACAAAAGCATTTTTTCTTCCCTTTAATTTTTTGTAGGAATCAATAATTTTTGCACGGAAAGATTCAACTGAAATTTTTTTATTTTTGTTAAGAGCCACAACTTTAACAAAAACTTCCAATTTAAAATTTTTATTTAATTTTTAGTTAAAATCAAAATTTAAAGATTCATATAATTATAAATCAGTTAATTAATTAAAATTTATGATTAGTCAAATTAATTTTATGATTTGAATTATTTTTGTACATCTAAAAAGCATTATTTTTGATGAGTGAATCGTTCAAATGAAAAAGATTTTGAAAATCGATTCAGTTGTTCTTTAAAAACTTTTGTTGAATTGTGTGGAGTAAACTTTACCCATTATAAAATAGATTATTAAAAAGAAATAATAATTATAAAATTTAAAAATAAATAAAAACGTCTTAATTTTGCCCTAAGATTTTTAACAATTGATTCAGTAGATTTTTTTTCTAATTACAATCTTTTTGACATTGGCTAGAGTATTTAAATCCTTTAGGCTACTTCATAATATTCTAAGCTGGAATATACTAATCAGCTAAAATATTCTATGGTTATGGACAAAAATAGTTAAGTCATATTAAGTTATTTTATATGAATTTATGAACTATTTATTTTTATACAATATATTTGACTCTGGAGAATTTCATGAAATTTTTGAAAATTTTAATAAAATTGATATCTAATTAGCTGAACAAGTAGTACACGGCTTGAATTTAAGTACAAGTCTCAGAAACAAAATTCTCGCTATTGATGTTTCTTCAATTCTCGAACGGTATTTGCTATTTTTGTTACTCATTTCCTGACGAAATTTCGTACATTTCAACAAGATATAACTTTCAAATATTTGACGAAACTGCTTCCTAACTTGAATGAAATCTCATTGCCTTCAGGAAAGTTGCCTCCTGCCAGCTCGGTAAAGATTACTATATAGTGTAGTTGGTGCAGTAAAATTCAATTTTTTTAATAAATTGAACAGAAAAAGTAGTTTACAGAAGTTATAAGTGATCTTCAAACTTTTAATCTTTACGTACCACTGAGGGGAAAAAATAATTTTGCGACCATTACTAGATATTTTGTAGGTGTAAAGTTCCCCAAATGATTAGAGCGGGGCTTTCAAATGTCTCCTTTCCAAATAAAATTAATATGTTCCCGTAGTTTTGAAAAATTGTATTAAGTAAAAAGTTATTCAAGTTGGTAAGTATTTTGAACAAACACACCGTATACTTTCAATGTAATTTTCATTAAACACGGCAACCAACGATAAAAAAAGAAAAGCCAAGTGAGATATTGATTATCTAAAGTTTACTCAATAATCAAAATACAAGTCATAATATTGAATCAGGGTGATTTAATAATTTTACATCTGTGATAAGGCGAGAAATTGCACTGACACTACCAAAGTAATATCCTCGTTTCAACAATTCTTGTCTTAACAATTTTTTTCACCGATGTAAAAAATTCGTCTTCTGACCACCATTCGGTGACTGCTGGTCCAGATTACAATAACAGGCCACTTTACTTTTTTTTCTTCATGCACTATGAGTCCCGCAGTGGACAGATTGTAAAGACACGGTTCCCAGTAGAACACCGAATTCAAGCATCACTGACTGCGGTCAGTAAGCGGATGGGGGACCACTTTGATCAGCCTGCGTAGGTATCGAGGGTGCGCGGTATTGGTCCTCGTTAAACTGTTCTACCGTAAAGGGTTCCACTTCGCGCTCAGGTCGTCGGGCTACCAAAGCAGAGGAGTCATTCCCTCTGCAGGGAAGCAAAATTTTAATGGTATGTCTTCGGATCATCCTCAGGGATGCATTCCAGACCGTTGCCTATAGCCCATAGTGCAGCTCTAGTGCCACGTAAATAAAGTACTTACCTACCTCATGCACTATGACGCTACGACTAGTAGTTCTGCAAAAAAGTTTAATAGTTTTTTAAAAAAAATCTGTTAGATTATTGGAATAATATTTGTACTAAAAAATAAAATCCAAAAAAAAGAGAAAATTTTTTCACTCAAATTCAAAAATGTATCAATAATTGATTTTGTAAATTAAAAGAAATTTCAATAACAACTAAGGAATAACTGTTTTTCTTAGATCTAAATAACTACAAATAAATGCAAATGTGAAAGTTTATTGTTTGGAAGTGAGTCGTATTAGGAAAAGCTTCAGGCTGTATTTTATAACCATACATTATTAAAATGCTAAATATATATTATTCTTCACTTTATTTTGACCAAAATTATTACAAAACAAAGGAGAAGTATAAGAAATATATTTAATGGAAATTCTGTTTCTAAAGTATGTAGTTAAAGTATAAGTATAACGCTATTCAAGCGTTAGTGAAGTAGTCTGATAGAATTTATAAATAGGATGCCTGAACAAAATGAGGTCATATGTCGTTGTCATTTCGTTTTCTATGCCTTGATCAGTTAATTAAATATTTTTGAGGAAATTTGTATCATGAAATCATATTGTTATTTTCTCAATTTAATGAAATATTTTCTGGGTGCATTTTTTAAGGAATGTTTTCGTCAAAAGAGAAGAAATTTTTGCGACATTAGAGAATATTTTTGAAAATATTTCCTTTTTTTTTAGAGTACACAAGAAACTGGAGAAATGATCGTTTTCTACGAAAAAGAAACGTAATTGAGAAGTTATTTGAGAATTTATTTTTATTTCTTGAGCTCAAATGTCTGCAAAATATTTTTTTAGTTTCTTTTAAGTTGTACTTTAAAACAACGGTAACTATTTTTAGAAACAATCAGCTTACTATATTTTAAGTCGATATAAAATTACAGTAACTTAATCGAGTGACACAAAATTGCAACTAAACAAAAGTGTCAGTATATTAAACACTATTACAGATTTTATTCAAGGTGGCGGGAGGGTTTTGAACTTTCTATTATTCAATGTAGTCAGAGGGAAAAAAATTGATCGAGATTATCAGTACGTATACTTACAATAAAATAAAGAATTTGTGTGTTTCTGTATGGCTGTGTGTATGATTACATTCCATATTTCGTATATACCGTGGGCACTAAAAATTGGATATTCAGCATGAAGCTAAATGTAAGCAAATTGCGAATTCGATCTTCGATTTAATTTAATAGTTTTAAATTCAGAGATATTTAAAAAATGGAATCTTCTGATTGGTTTACCGAAAGCCATTGTATTAAATTAAATTACAAATGATACAGTTTCGTCAATTATTTACACCAGGGAGTTTTGATAGCTCAAGGCTTAAATGCTTCGAGAAATTATCTGAATGATAAACGTTATGATGTTAGCATAGATAAACTACGTCACAAAATTAGTATTCTTAAAGTTATCTGAAACCATGTGTTTATTTTATTAACAGTTATGCTTTTAAAACGTGTTACTATAAAACTAAATAATTTAAAATCAGCAGCAATTGAAATGAAAGAAAAGGGTTTGTGCTAAAGAGCAAAATTAATGGAGAAATGGTATCAATTCGTTGAGGCTAATATAATAAAAATATGCCAATATTATTGTTAATGACAATGACAATTAATTTTGGTAATAGTTAATAATTGAAGTAAAAAATAAGATGTGCATTACGAATTTAATGCACACGTTATAAATGCACTTCCAGATGTGCAATTTTTTCACCCTGTACAAGGAACGAAACCAAAATTAATGGAGAAATGGTACTGATTTGCTTAAGAGAGTGTAAAAAATTTATAAACTATTGAGGTCAATGATGCTTAATTAATTTTTGTAATGGGTAATTGAATAAATAATAAGGCATGTACTAAAAAACAAAACAAATGGAGAAAATGTACTCATTTTTTATGGGAAACAGTAAAAAGTCGCTATTCTGTTATGGACACCACTGATGCCTAATTTTGGTAATCGGCACATATGCCAATATAGTAATGAGGGCAGTTTTAATAGGTACCAAATATACTCTTATATAGGTACAAAGTATTTTATAAGTAAATTTGGCGCTATTAAAGCTGTACCAATACTGTGTATTTTTATGATAGATACTGCGGAAATCGTTTTCTTACGGCCCCTCGAAGAGGAGAAGATTGCTTGATTGTGGTAAATGTTAAATATCATAAGTTGCCTAGAGAAACAGCATTATACCATATGACACTGAATACAGATATCCATTTTGAAGGGATCAAATACTAAATACTCGTTTTACTTAATCTAATGTCTTAAGGCCACCTGGAAGGGCGACAAATTGTGTTTATTTGTGTTGGTATTTGTTTGTTAGTTTTGTGTATGATTTTGTAGTGTTGTTCAGTCCTGATTCATTGATTCTTCCCCCCCCCCACCCCGTACGAAGAACAAGTGTTCAGCTAGTTGAGAATATTTTTTTCCAATGCCCACCTGTGTTGACATTCGACAATTCAGGTGTATAAGGGCAGCTTTGTTGGCTACTCATTCAGGGACATCCTATTAGGTGGGCCAACGTTGCTCTCACAGATAGTACAGGGAATGGAAGAACATCCATGCCTTGTCCGGGATTCGAACGGAGAACCTTTCTGATGCGAGGCCAGTTCCCAGACCCTTACACAATCCGGTCGGCTTCGTTGAGAATATGACATAGATACACTTTTTTACATAACTCAAAGAAGACTTATTTCTTTTATCCCAGAATTACCTCTCAATCTATCCAGATAGCTACTACATTCTTCATAGTTTCCTCTTTCCCGTATAAAACCATTATTTACATAAACTACGAATATCAAATAATATGAATAAAATTGCAATAATAATATGGGCAGCTGAAACATTTTCAGAAAACTCGGAGAAGACTTTATTTATTTATTTTAGAATATCTATCAATCTATATAGATAACGATTGTATAGTTTATAGTTTTCCGCTTTCATGTTTAAAACTATTATTTATGTTAACCAATGATATCAGATAATGGATATAAAATGGCACTTAAAAGAAGCTTTCATCTTCGATTAGATTCAATATTCTAGACCATCAATAATGTCAGTTTGACATGATTAATGACTGTTATGCCCACCCCCTTTGTGTGTGTATTTACTGGGCTCTCTTTAGAATTAAGTATTTTATTGGCGCAGAATGGTATTTGAAAAATTACTTCTTTTCCATTT
Source organism: Parasteatoda tepidariorum (assembly GCF_043381705.1). Classification (NCBI taxonomy): domain Eukaryota; kingdom Metazoa; phylum Arthropoda; class Arachnida; order Araneae; family Theridiidae; genus Parasteatoda; species Parasteatoda tepidariorum. The sequence continues at coordinate 89,978,081 of NC_092204.1, read as the reverse complement.
GTTAAAAAGCCAGAGTAGATAAAGCTGCAATTAAAGATTTAAGGCAAAAAAAAAAAAAAAAAACAATTTCGTAATCAGATCGTGGAAAATACAAGAATATGGTATCTATTCATTTATTGTTAGAATATCGAAATGCATACCGGTAAAAAAATGACAGAAGATTGGAGTTAGTTTAAAACACTTTTTGATACAATTACAGTATATATCATCAAACTTTTATTCTAAATTAGGTGTTACAAGATTTCGGGATTAAAAAATATTAAATGCAGAATTTAAAAATGCAGAATTTGTGAAATATTTAAATATTTTAAAAATGCAGAAAATAAATCTTTTTTATTAAAGAAATTAAATATGGGAATTATTTTAATGCAAAAAATTGTAGAAATAATTTTTAAGTAAGAAAAACAGCTTCTTTTAAATTGAAAAATTTTTTTAACAAATTAATTGCGCTTTCTAATTGTACTACTAATTTTTACTTGATTGTCTTACAAGTGTGGGAGATTAGAAATTTACAATTGGAATTTTGTCCTTTTTTTAATTAGCTAGAGTTCCTTAAGTTTAAATGGAGCTGACCGGATGACAATGAAAGCTTTGATTGTTTATTAACTGTAAAATCATTAAGAGAAACTAAAGTATATCGCTAAACTCATCTTTTAATGCTAGATCAATACAATCACTTATTATCAAAGAGTAAAAATGTACAATCAATCGTATACCGAATAAAATGTTTGTATGCCTGTACACACGTATAGGAAATGAGATTTTAATCTATTTTCCAACGTTGTAGTATTGATTAGTGATGTAAACAAATCCATTAGGGAAATTAATGAATTTGCTTGTATGAAGCGGTAATACGTATAAGGTTAAAGCTAAATTCATAACAAATTTATTCTTCTGTTGATTTCTGAAAGATTAGTCTTCTCTCAATTTAATGTATGGCAGATTTTTCCTAATACATTAGCTTTTTTAATACTCACAATATTTCTTAAACATTTTAGGAACGTGAATTAAAGAATTGTTCAGGTATGGTTTTAAATTTTAATTTTTTTATTAATCCTTAAAATTATATAAAAAGAAATTATATTTGTATAGAGTGCAGAATTATTGTGCAACGCGATGTAATTGTGAAGCTGAATAGTATTAATAAGAGGAAATCACAATAAAAAATATACTATTGAATTACGTTTCTTTCATTATCATCATCATCATCATCATAGTTGGCCTGACAGTCCAATGTGGGACAATGCCTTCTTCTGAAGATTCCTCCATAACGAATGCCGATTTATCTCCAATTTCTTCCTCTAAAGTTAGATAAAACCGTAATATGTTATATATTACCCGGCTGCGACGTCAATCTTGTTACGTGTTAGTTAGCATTACGGTCTATTAGGCTAATCATTCTGATAATTATGAAATAGTTAAATGAATTTTTTTCATTTTTTCTTATTATTGCATTGAAGAACACATGAACAAAATTTCAGACGACTGTCCTGGTAAAAACTAGTTGTTTAGCTTTATGGTCGGTTGCGATATTTAAAGCCCTGGATAGATTAAGTATAGCGACACGCCGCCATCTTGGATCAGATTGAATAGATCAGACTAAAATAATTTTTGGCAATAAAAATGTTCGTTACAATTTTCTTAAGTTGTACATGCAAACATTTTGCAAGACTTTACTCATTTCTTACAATTCATTTTCTGTTTGCCAGTCGAACTAGGTGATTGTTTTCGTCGAAAATAAAGTGAAAAAAAATAATTTATACTTTGAAGACCCGCAAATAATGTTGAAAAACAAATAAAACTATTTCTATTTCAGACTAATCAAACTGACCCAAAGAAAAAAGTGCAGAATAAAAAAGAAAGGATAAAACGGAACAGAAAAAAGATGCTGATTCAATAGTTTTTCTCTTTCTATACAAAGCAAACTATATTCGAGACTTCTGTTCTTTCAATCTGGCCAACTGCAAGAAAGCTATTTAGTCTCTGATGTGACTATTCCCCCCCCCCCTCAAAATATAGGGAATGAGTTTGACATAAGTTGGTTACTTGCAAAAATATATATATTTTTTTAGTTCTTTTACCATAACTTTTATTTATTTATTGTTTTTTGTTTTGCTATTACAGCTAAATTGAATAAGATAAAATACTTATTTAAAATATAGATCTTTTTTTTTTTTTAAAAAAATTAGTCTCATATACCATGAATATATTGTTTTTTAAACTATTTTTTGTTGTGTTTGAAAAATTAACAAAACTAGAAGTTATTGACGACAATAAAAAAGCTTAGTGGATGAAGTTTTTATTTTATTTCTTTCTAATAACAACCGGCTCAATTTAGAGTTTATGACAACCAATATTCCCCTCCGTAACCTTGCAGTTTTGAACCTAATCTAGAAGACAAGGGAACTTCTCAAGTATTGGGAGAAATTCGTCTTCGTGGGGGACTTTTTGATGGAACTTACCCGCATTTGTGTTCCATGGAGAGTAAAACCACGAAAATCCCCCATAGTTAACCTGACAGCAGGGACAGTCTAACCCATGATCTGTCTACCACTAAGGATATTTTACGTCAGCATTGTGGTCGGTGCGAGCCACGTGAGGATGAAGTTTTCAAAAATCAACTTTTGAAAAAAAGGAAATTATTTGGGAAAAATATATTATCTTGATTTAATTATTAGAGTTTTTAAATATCTCGGATATTTTGGTGGATAAACTCACTAACACGCTATCCTTATGTGTTCTTAAAGTTGAAGAATGTTTTAAATGCGTTTATTCATAAACAGTCGACCGACAAGCAACCTTAGAACCTTCCTTCTTTAACCTTAACCGCCGAACCTTTTTCTTACTCAATTAAAACGTCAAGAGCATTAACCTAGTTATGACGTGAACAATTTAAATGAGTGTTAAGACTTACATATTTTGTTAATTAAAAGTTTGCGAACAAAAAATAAAGATATGGTATAATCTTTATTTCCTACTCAATTAAAATCGCATTAATTAAAATTCAGTGAAAACCATATGATCCACTCAGCAATTTAGATTTTTTAATAGAATGTTAGGAAGGTTGTTTATTTGTATAAAATCAAAAAATCAATAAAAAAATTAAAAAAAAAACTCAGTCATTATAATTGAAAATCAAACATTCAACTCCATTGATTTATTTATAACTGGCTTTGAAAAGCTAAACTATGAAGAGTATATGGTTACCAAATCCAGTGATACTGTACCAATAATTTTGAATGCAATAATTTCAAATTTTTAGATGCTGGGTATAAACCAGAAGAGTTTCGGTAAATTAGTACACATAAGAAAAGAAAAAAAATGATAAAGATTTATATCAGCAGGATCCTTTACTTTTTTTAGTGATATTTTTTGATCCTGTAATTCAAAAATTGTTTAAAACATAGAAAGTAGAACACTTTATAAGTTTCATCGAGACTCGTAATTTTTTTTATTCTTAAATTAAGAAATAATAATTATTTTTTCAAAGTAAATGTATTTCCCATGATAGTATGAAAATTATAAAATGATTTAATATTAGGCAAGAAATAAAAACAGTTTTTAGAGACCTAAAATAAAGTGATCATCGGTTTTAAATTTCATCGCAAGCAATTGTTTTCTTTAATTTGCATGTAATGTTTAGTAAATGTAGAATGTCCTTAAAATTCATGATTGTCATAAAACAAACTAACGGAGTTCAAGCTTACGAGTCGGATTTTTCAGACTATCATTAAGTAAAATAATTAAAAATATTATAAATATTTACTGAAAGTTATTTTTTTGTGTGGAAATATCGTTACATAAACGAATTTTATAATTTTGTGGAAATTTTTTGTCAATTTGCTTCAAAAGTTCACGAGATATAGGAAAATACGCAAAAAGTAAAATTAGCATGAAGGGGTACAAACATTGGACCTCTCTATGTTAATTCTCGATTTGTTGTTTTAATGGAAGGCATTGCTAATATCTCTCATGACCAAACATGGACATGGACGCCGGCACACTGCTCTGCACCTATGCCCCCCAGAAGGTCATGACCAAACAATTGGCCCCATATTTCCCAGATTGCGGCTACCCCCTACACTTTAGGGGTCAGAAATCCGAATCAGTCGAAAAAAAGGTATGTTCACGAGTATGATTTATTAAATTAAAATATCATCTGCACTAATTAATTAGCATATTTCAAGTCACCTCTAGATTAAGATTGTGACACCTATTAAAACAACAACTAAACCGAAACGTGAAGATCCAATCATTAGATCAAAAGTTATTTAAGGTGGCTGGTTTACTTTTTTTATGAGAAAAAACTCGTCTGTATGTCTTTTAATCATTTAATTACATTTTGGTAGTCAACATCTTTTTAAATCAAATAATAAATTCTGCCATGATTTTAAATATTCTGGATCAGAGCAGTGAGGGGGGGGGGAGAGGGTATATCTCCCCTTCAGTAATAAGAAATCTCCGAAATGTCCCCTTAATGTTTCAGTTGAGGGAAGAAAATTTTCATGAATGATCATCATAGATTTAAATTATTCAAAGTTATGAACAAGAATAAAAAGATAAAAATAATTAATCTTTTTGAAGTTATTTAGTGACATAAAGCATTTATTTCTTGAGTATAAGGAGAAATATTATAACTGCGTATTTTAATTTCGTCCCTCTGAAAAATTGAAACCCTGTTGTTCTCATAATTTGGTGACTATTCTACGTACTTGAAGGATTAAGAATTTAAATTCTTGAAAAAGGGTAGTGATACCAGAATTTGGCATTACATATGTATTTCCTATCTTTTTAAAATATCATTCATTACTTAAGCTTATTTTTATTAATAGAATTATTTTTTAAAATAAATCAAAAACTTAATCTTTTTAAACGAACATAAAATATTTATTTCTTCTCTTCCAGATCATTGTAACGGATACTTACTTTTTTATTTCATTACTAATGCAGACTTATTAATTCACTGTCGCCTCTAATCGAAAACAAAAATCTATTTATAACTTTTTATTCTAATTTTCCAACGGCTAAATGTTTCGGTTGCATGGTTATAATAATTCACATAAATTTGTTGGCGACTCGTGATCGCCAAGGTGTTCTTTTAAACCCATGTTGATATGCTAGTTGGCTTTGTTTTTGGCTATGATATATTATGATAAATCGCCAAATTTTGGATCTCCTACCCATACTTTCTCTGCCCGTTGAGAATAAATATATTCACTTTTAATTTCGAAATTGGTGAGGCTGGGACCCCTTTGGGGGCCTCCCAGTCTCAATTTTCTAACCGTCAGAAATTTTGTTCCGGCTTTATGATCTCTCAATAGAGAGTATTATTATTTCATCCCTTTAAGGGATTTCTTATTTTGGATGAAGATGTGGCCACTTTCTGAATCAAATTATACTTACTAAAATCTAAATTTACATTTAACGATTTGTACATTATTTCCTGGAAACGTAATTGTTTTATTCATTCAATATTGGCCCAAATGAACATTCATGTAAAACACTATACAACCCTTGACGGCTACTGAAGGAAGCAACAAAGTTTCCTCACAGGTATATTTATTCCGAAGAAATATGTTTTTTATATCTGATTTGGTTAGTTAATAATTGGCAACAATTAATTTTTCTTGTTCACCCTCAAATCTTAGAAAATTGCCTCGACCATCGAAACTAGATTTTTTTCGTCTAATTAAACACGCAATATAATTATAACTTTATTCGACTATTTTTATTTAAATCTTTGGAGCAGATGGGACACCGGTGTTCTTTTTGTATATTTTTTTCCTCACGCTCTAATTACAAGCAAAAATATATTGTGGTATTTTTCAATTAGAAAAAACTGTCTAAAAGTTACTAAAAAAATCTGCTTGATTATCGGAATTATATTTGTTTTAAAATATGAACTCCAAAATTTGTAGCATGAAATTTTTTTCCAGTTCGAATTCAGACATTTATCGACAATTGGTTTTGTAAATAAAAGAAATTTCAGTGATGAATAACTGTTTCTCTTTGATCTAAATAACTACAGATCAGTGCGAATGTTAAAAAAAATATTGATTGGAAGTAAGCCGTGTTTGCAAAACCTTTAACGCAGAAAAAGATATATGTGTTTCCTGCTGTATTTCATAACCATAAATTATTAAAATGATAAATATAATATTTTTCACTTACTTTAACCTAAATTAATACTAAATAATGAAATTAGTATGAAAATATGTTTAATAAAAATTTGGGTAAAAGGGTTAAAGATTTCTTTAAAAAGTTTATATTTTTTCTCAGTGAGTAATCTTAACTAATATGAAAATAGGATATACTTTGTACTGCGTAAAAATAAAGCACAGTTAAAGGTACAGAAATGAACATACTATAGTTTCTGTTCTATAATTAAGAACCTTCCTTAATGTCTATAAACAAATTGATAATAGAAAAGTAATTAAACACTATCACCTCATCCCTTTACTCGTGTTTTGTTTTTATCTCCTGTTCTCCTATTATCTTGTTCCAGCTTGTATCCCTTCTCTTTCTGGTTAAATCACTTTTGCTTGTTTGTCTCCTTATTTTTCTATTGTCGTTTTGTGTTTAGACATTGAGGAAGGTACTTGTTTCATAGAACTGAAACTATAGTATGTCTATTTTTGTATTTATATCTTTGCTTTATTTAGCTTGTCTTGCTTTATTCAATACTAACATTAAATGGTGAGGAGTGTTTTCCAATCCCATATTTATCTTTACGTGGTAATCCTGTAATTAAGTAATTAATCTTATTGTTAAAAAGTCCAACATACAGATGATGATGTGCTTAGAAAATATAAGAAAAAGTCGAGCAAGTAGTGCGTTCAATTTTTATCTTAACTACAGATTTTTAATTTTTTTTTTTTTTTTTTTGAGAGAGAGCTGTTTCATTCTTTCTTCCTGTTCGAAAGGTATACCCTAACGACGGCATGTTCTAAACTAGCGTCACGTGACCAGAATCTTTCGTAGGGTGATTACTTTTCTTCTGTTTTACTCAAAGAAAGTGCATTTTTAAAAGAGCCGAACTACAACGAAAGACGGGGCAAGGTTTCCCACAAGAAATAGAGTAAGTTTATTTTTATTTTTAAAAAAACTAAATTTGGTTAAAAGCATTTTGTGATTTGAACGGCATCTCAATAGCACACCAGCAAATAAGAATTTTATTCGCTATTAGATGAGAAATTAATTCAAATTTTGATTAAAATTGTTGATAATATCTATTCACATTGCTAATGTGTGTTGGATAACAGTCGAATTAAATATTTGATTCAGTGCATTATGTAGTGCTCCGTATACAGTGGGAATTCAATTGATATTTCTTAAAAATTTAGCACAGGAATAAGGTTAAGGAGAAAAAAAAAACAATTATAAGCAAATTCAGGTGACAGGGCATATTTTCCGCTTGTGATGGATAAGGTGACAGGACATGGGACATGACTAATTTTTCTACAAATGGCAATGCAAATCTTCGTGTAAAGCAACGAAAAATAATTGAAAACCACATTTAACCCCAAACTTAAAAATTATTCAGAAGTTACATCCGGGAGAGACATTTGAAAAATAGAATTTTCTCATTACAATTGAATGGAAATTTCCTTATTACAATTAAAGGAAATTTTCTTACATTTCTTTTATAGTTATTAATTAAACAGTAAACGATTCTACTTTTTCGAATATTTAAAAGATAATATCAATGATTTGTAATGGCTTGCAGCTTTATTCAATTAAAGCAATTTGTTTATTGCTCGTTTCTTATAAATTTATTGCTCATTTAAATAAGTAACTTAAATAACACGTGAAAGCTAAGTCAATAAATTAGCATTTATAAAGTTATCTTTTCTATGTAGATATAAACTTAAAAGTGTTTCTATGAAACTAATTAATAAAGATTTCTAAATTGAAGTCACTTCACTTATTTGTTCATTGGAAATCCATCAATGATCAATGAGGTGCAGACAGAACCAATAAAAATACGTTTCTATTGTGAGTCGCCCATTAGGAATGGTGCAAACGACAGATGATTGATTTATTCCACTCTGTGATGTAGTTCAGACTCTGATTTAGACTTTCCTATCTAAAATCAACGGTAATTCAAATAAATGAAAGTTATAAGTTCTAAAAAGAAAAATTAATGAAGAATGTGTACTCATTCGCTTGGGAGAACCTAAAAAAAATTGCTATAAGTAAGTTTTGACACCAAATGATTTTAGTAACAAATACAATATGAATTTTTTTTTATTATTAAAAACATATAAAGGGGAAAAATTTATTTCTTCGTTTAGTAGAACTGTAAGAAATTGCCATATTATTGTTGATGCTAACGATGCTTAATTAATTTTTGTAATAGTTACCGCTGCTATTATGTTATTTGATGTTGTTTTAATAAGTGTCAATTATGCTAACGTGCATAACAACATACGTATTATCAGCATTGTGGACAAATACCGGGGGGAAATTGTTGTTTATGGTAATTTTTGGTCTCAAACATAAATATGCCAAATGATGCTGAGTATAGTTAAACTTTATTTTGATTAGATGAACTTCAAAAAGCGTGATTTGCCTTATTTAAGAAAGTAAAGTCATCGGGAAGGGCAACAAATAATAATAAATAAAATAAACTGTTGCGTATTTAAATTAGAAAATTGTTGCTTAAGGTGTTTTTTGGTTTCAAACATAATTATACCAAATGATGCTGAGTATAGTTAAACTTTATTTTGATAGGATGAACTTCAAAAAATGTGATTTGCTTTATTTAAGAAAATAAAGTCACCGGGAATTCGACACCGGGAAGGGTAACAAATAATAATATATGAAATAAACTTAAACTTATTTTTCTTTATAAACTGTGAAAATATGTGTCTTTCAGCTTTGTGCATGATTTTTTAGTGTTGATCAATACCAATTTAATGATTATTTACTTTTTTTCTAACTAGTATGAGAACGAGTATTTAGTTAACTAGGAGCCTACACCTCCGGCACGCTAACGTTTGCCAACCCCTTCAAATTGTTTCGCTTTCCGAGCTCGCTTTGCTCGGCATTAAATACGATACTTCAGTCTAGTTTTGCATACTTTTTGGAAGACTAAAGTTTAAATAGTTCATTACTTTTCTCTGTTCAAAATTTTATTTATATATTTAGTTTCTCTGTAAAAGTTTTTAAATATTTACTTATTAATTTGAAATCGCAAATATTTTAGATTTTTCTTAAATGTACAATTCTATAAGTACAAATCTATAATGACCAATTCTATAAGCACAAAAGCTATAAGTTCTTTATTTTATCATAAAGTTGTAAAATGTATAACAACCAACGAAAAGAGTAAGAAAAATAAGTATAGTCATAAAAAAATTAAAATTAAAGTAGTAAATGGTAGTTAAAATTAAACTTTTGGTTGAATTCAATATTAACAATTCAAATTTCTTTGAGGTAATTCTCAGCTTCTAAATTTTTTTTTTTTTATATGCTCATTTTTAAATTTTAGTATTCAGGCGCACAACAGTTTCAAGTCCTCGAGTTTAGAATAAAGTTGTGAAATGTGAAAAAAAAAGAAAATCGAAAAGTATCATTGTAATAAAAAAGGTAAAAATTGAAGTAGTTTTGTGCAGTATAATTCTTGCATAAGAAGCATCTAATAGGTCCAGGGTCTGAATCCTGAACAAAGCATGGGTGTTCTTTCATTCCCTCTGTACTATCTGTCCTTACCGTAGAAACAATGTTTGCCCACCTAATATGGTGCTCCAGAAAGAGTGGCCAACAAATCTGCCCTACTGATACCTGAATAACGAGTGTCAATCGAGTGGGCATTGAAAAAAAAATTCTTTCACAAAAATGCTCGAAAGAATGTATTGTATTACATCCGCATACGCGCATGCGAAAAACTTGCACCAATCACTTTTTTAAAAGCGTCGCGAAGCTCTTTTTTGCTCCTGTCCCATGTAAAAATTAAACAATCAGATTCGAAGAACAGCAAAATCAAATTAGACTAGAAGATCAGAATCAGATATATATATATATAAAAAACCCAATCTGATTCGAAGATCAGAAAAATCAGATCAGAACAGGAGATCAGAATCAGATCAGAAACATTAAACAATCAGATTCGAAGGACTTCGTTTCTAATTTGCTTATGCCAATACATAAGACACGAGAAGAAATTTCATTGATTTTATTTGTTTTATGCTCGATTTCATAACCACGTACGTTTAAGCATTTCATGCAATTTAGATTACTTTATAATAAAGAGTCACCACTTTTAGTTTTATGTCTTTATTTTTGAACTAAATTGCCACAATCGTTTAATAAAAAATATGTTCCTTTATATGTTCTTCTTATGTCAATATATTAAATGTTCCTTTTAATAAAAACGTAACAATAATAGCTAGAGATAACATCAACAAATGTATAATAAATCAAAATAGGAAAGAATAAGATATACTATTAGTAATGAATAAATAAATAACATATAAGTAATTACAGTTAGAATGTTTATTAATTCGAAGTCAGGCAAAGAATTTTGAATCTCTCTTTGTCAATTAAGAACCCCAACCTGAAATTTACCTGGCAAATCAGAATTACACCGGCAAAGATGAGAAACAAATTTAGATCATTATTTACGTTATTTAGAGGTAATAAGAAATTCATTCAAATTTATTTATCATATTTTTAAAGTGGGAGATATTTCTAATTTAACCCAATAGTTTAATGCATTATTTATGCAAGCATCTATTGTAATAAAACAGCAGTATACCAAATAACTTAAGATCAAAAAAGTTTTTAATTAAACGGAAAAAAAAGCGTAAATTATCGAGCAGATTCACACAGTAGATACTATACAGGTTATTAGAACATCTGTTCGGGACAGGAAATTTGCGATGGGGCGCTATCTTATAGTGTATTTAATTTTCTTTTCTTGTTTACGTAAACAAAAAGAAATCTTTACATTGTGAATAACGGAAAAAAGAAGAAGAAAAGCAGAATTAATTTGAACAAACCTGAAAGAAATTGATGAAATGTATACCACCAGCAAAAGTTAATTAATCTTATTCATTGTGGTTCTCTTTGTTCTTAAGTCTTTTTATCACTTTTAATTAACTTTAGAAATGAAAAAAAAAATTGAAATGAATAGTTGCATGCATACATTGTATTATGAGATTGGTTGGGAATGTAACACTAATAAAGGAAAATCAAATCTTGTGAAAATGAATAATTTTTTTTTTGAGCTCATTCGACGTTCTAATGAAAATGTTTAAATAAGTAATAAATATTTTTAATTTATATTAAAGGTAAACACTTCATTTGCTTCTTAATTTTTAAAGGTGGATAAAGTCGGTATGTTTCGAGCTTTCGAAAATAGGCGTCAAAACAAAATGTAGAAAACAAAAGAGATTTGTAAAGAAAAGGCAAGTTTGCCGACCAAACAAAAAAGGAAAATAAAATTAAGTTCCGTAACAAAACTATAAAAAACCGTAATAGCTGTGAGACAAATTAGGCAGGGTGCATTTCCGAACACTATTCAGGATTGTGAGAAACTCGTGTCATTAACCAGGGAATTCATATGAATTAAGCAAGTTTCCAGAGCATCAGTATGAGTTGCGATGAAAAGAATTTTGGTGTTTTGGAACTTCAATTTATGTCCAAGGTTCCAACATTGTGCAGAAATTCAACATTTTTGATTTATTACTTTGAAAATGGTCAATATGTTCGTTACCTAAATAATATTTATGAAAGATCACTATAATATCATATTCAATAATTATTAAGTGGAATAATCACAATATGATCTTTTTTGTACGTTATGCTGTCGACAATGATCAAGATATTATCGTATTCAATAATTATAGTTATCAATAATGTTATGATTTTCGTATTTGATGCGATCGTTACCACAAATATTTGGCGATGCTTTTGCATTTGCCTTTGACCTGTATAAACCAGAATTTGGCATTTGTTTCGACAGGTTGACGAACTTAATGGCTCCATAGTTCCCAAAAGACCATTAAGTACCGAAATCTCTGTTTTGGAACTTTTGTACTAGATTATGTAACTAGACATTCTCTGCTCATTGCGCTGCATTAGTTAATGAAAAAAATACTGATTTTATACGGAAAAATAAATTTTTTTTCTTCATATTTTGATATGGTATTTTAATGACGCACAAACAACACTTTTTACCAAGGAAACTGAAGATAAAGGTAATTTGGGTAATAAGAACGTTTTTTTTACAAATTATTAATAAAAGCATTCAATATTTTCAAATAAACAAATTTATTTAATTCTCACTAAATAAAAATGAATAAATTAACCAAAAACACTACCTGCTACTCAATATATCTATTCGTAATTTATTTTGTTAGAACTATGTTTACATCATTTCAAAAACCCTATTACTGGAAACAAATAGACGCGATTAACATGAGAAGATCTAACTATACTTATTTCATACCCAAACCTAATCAACTCGACCATTCTTCGAATAAGTTTTCAGAATTTATCGCCGAAATGCTCTGACAAAATTCAAAATGCAGATATCTTAAATAATTAAAAAAAAAAAACTCTTAAACTTTTTTTTATTTTCTTCTCTATCTAATGTTGAAAGTTTTTTTTCACTGTAATTCTGTACGTTTTATCTTTTTCAAATATTTCTTTTATTATAGTTTCATTGATGAAATTTCATGATTGAAAATTTTAGCTTGCTTTGAATCCGGCAGTCCTGCTTGCCTCAACTTTTAAACTTTATATTTGCATTCCGTTACCTTTTTTTTTCTCTTCATGTGTGTGTGCGTGTGTGTTTTTATAATATACTATAAACTCAATTCTATCACTGATGTGTACCTAGAGATAAAAAATGTCTCGTTCAATTTATTTTTGCAATTTTTTTTGTATTGAATTGATAAAAAGTGTGTGAATTACGAAGATTTATCCTTATAGAATTTTTTTTTACTTATTTATCTTTTTGCAAAGATTTATCTACGCGTTTTAAATTAGCAGCGTCATGAACGATGCATGAAAGAATATATAATAGATTTGACAGGGCGCGCGTTGAGCATTCCCCACCTCACTAAATGCGATAAAATCGTTCGTTAATTCGGCAAAAAAATGTGTTTGGCGAAAGTATTAGCGAACGATTTTTTTTCTATTGCAATATATATATATATATATATATATTTTTTTTTCTTCTTTTTTTTTTNTTGTTTTAGGTTGGGTTGGTTGTTTGGGTTGGGTTGGTAGGGATGGGTTAGATTTTGTTGGTTGGTAGGGTTGGTTGATAAGTTGGTTGGTTGTTTGATTGGGTAAGGTTAATTGGGTTGGGTAGTTTGGTTGGTTGTTTTTGGTTGGGTTGGTTCGCATGGAAGGGTTGGTTGTTTTGGGTTGGATGGTAGGTTGGGTGGTTGTTTGGATTGCGTTGGGAAGGCTGAATGGTTGTTTGGTTGGTTGGGTAGGCTGCTTGGTTTAATTCTTTTGGTAATATTTGGTTTCAGTCATAATCCAGTACGCCATGATTGCCCTCTTTATTATCCCTTTGTTTTATTTACAAGCATTTTTCGGTTGGCTGGTAGGTTAGGTTGGTTGGTTCGTTTGGTTGTTTTGGGTTGGGTTAGTTGGTTAGTCTGGGATTTTGGCTTGGGTTGATTGGATTGGTTGGGTTGAGTTGGTAGGGATGGGTTTGGTTGGTAGGGCTAATTGGGTTGGGTAGGGCAGGTTGGTTGGTTCACGGGTAGGTAGGGTTGGTTGGTTGTTTTCGGTTGGGATGATAACGTTTGGTTGGGTTGATTGTTTTTGGGTTGGGTTGGTAGGGATGGGTTTGAATGTGTTGGTTGGTTGGGTTGGTTTGTTAGTTAGTTGGTAGGTTGATTGGTTGGGTTTGTTTGTGTTGGTAAGTTGGGTTGGGAGGGTTGGTTTGATTGGTTAGCTCGTTTGGTTGGGTATGTTGTTTTAGGTTGGGTTGGTTGTTTGGGTTGGGTTGGTAGGGATGGGTTAGATTTTGTTGGTTGGTAGGGTTGGTTGATAAGTTGGTTGGTTGTTTGATTGGGTAAGGTTAATTGGGTTGGGTAGTTTGGTTGGTTGTTTTTGGTTGGTTGTTTTTGGTTGGGTTGGTTCGCATGGAAGGGTTGGTTGTTTTGGGTAGGGTGGTAGGTTGGGTGGTTGTTTGGATTGGGTTGGGAAGGCTGAATGGTTGTTTGGTTGGTTGGGTAGGCTGCTTGGTTTAATTAGGCTGGATAGGGTTGGTTTTGTGGTCAATAGACGTCTTCGTGCTGTCCTATTTTTTCTAATTTAATTATTTTATTCTTCTCTTCAACTGAGTACAGTATTCGGCAACCACGATTTATCTTAAGACATAACAAACCCTCCAATTTTCCATGCTTTTTACTGCCGCCACCGCTTCTACCACTCTCATTGTATTTATTTCGTAAGCTTTTTTCCAACTCATTCACCTTGGTGACAAGATGTGGATTGTTTGACAGAAAGCGTGCTTTCATCTTTTGGTAATATTTGGTTTCAGTCATAATCCAGTACGCCATGATTGCCCTCTTTATTATCCCTTTGTTTTTATTTACAAGCATTTTTCGGTTGGCTGGTAGGTTAGGTTGGTTGGTTCGTTTGGTTGTTTTGGGTTGGGTTAGTTGGTTAGGCTGGGATTTTGGCTTGGGTTGATTGGATTGGTTGGGATGGGTTTGGTTGGGTAGGTTGGGTTGGTAGCGATGGGTTTGGTTGTGTTGGTTGGTTGATTGGTTGGTAGGGCTAATTGAGTTGGGCTGGTTGGTTGGTTGACGGGTAGGTTGGGTTGGTTGTTTTTGGGTTGGGTTGGTAGGGATGGGATTGGATGTGTTGGTTGGTTGGGTTGGTTTGTTAGTTGGTTGGTAGGTTGATTGGTTGGGTTTGTTGGTTGGTTGGGTTGGGTAGGTTGGTTGGTTGGTTTGATTGGTTGGCTCGTTTGGTTGGGTATGTTGTTTTAGGTTGGGTAGGTTGTTTGGGTTGGGTTGGGTTGGTATGGATGGGTTAGATTTTGTTGGTTGGTTGGGTAGGGTTGGAAGGGATGGGTTAGTATTTGTTGATTAGATGGTTTGGTTGATTAGTTGGTTCGTAGGATTGGTTGGTTGATTAGTTGGTTAGTAGGATTGGTTGGTTGATTGATTGGGTAGGGTTACTTGGGTTGGGTAGTTTGGTTGGTTGATGGGTAGGTTGAGTTGGTTGGTTGCATTTGGTTGGTTGTTTTTGGTTGGGTTGGTTCGTTTGGATGGGTTGGTTGGGTTGGGTTGGGTTGGTTGGTTTGGATGGTTGTTTGGATTGGGTTGGGAAGGTTGATTGGTTGTTTGGTTGGTTGGGTAGGCAGTTTGGTTGGATTAGGTACAATAGGGTTGGTTTTGTGGTCAGTAGACGTCTTCGTGTTGTCCTATTTTTTCTAGTTTAATTATTTTATTCTTCTCATCAACTTAGTATAGTATTCGGCAACCACGATTTATCTTAAGACTTAACAAACCCTCTAATTTCCCATGCTTTTTACTGCCGCCACCGCTTCTGCCACTCTCAGTGTATTTATTTCGAAAGCTTTTTTCCAAATCATTGACCTTGGTGACAAGATGTGGATTGTTTGACAGAAAGCGTGCTTTCATCTTATGGTAATATTTGGTTTCAGTCATAATCCAGTACGCCATGATTGCCCTCTTTATTATCCCTTTGTTTTTACTTACAAGCGTTTTTTGGTTGGCTGGTAGGATAGGTTGGTTGGTTCGTTTGCTTGTTTTGGGTTGGGTTAGTTGGTTAGGTTGGGTGTTTGACTTGGGTTGATTGGATTGGTTGGGTTGAGTATTTAGGGATGGGATAGGTAGTGTTGGTTGGGTGGGTTTGGTTGGGTCGGTTGTTTTGGCTAGGTTGTTTAGGTTAGGCTGAATGGGTTGGGATGGTACCGATGGGTTTGGTTGTGTTGGTTGGTTGGTTGATTGGTTGGTAGGGCTAATTGGGTGGGGTTGGGCATGTTGGTTGGTTGACGGGTAGGTTGGATTGGTTGGTTGTTTTCGGTTGGGTTGGTAATGTTTGGTTGGGTTGGGTTGGTAGGGATGGTTTTGAATGTGTTGGTTGGTTGGGTTGGTTTGTTAGTTGGTTGGTAGGTTGATTGGTTGGGTTTGTTTGTGTTGGTAAGTTGGGTTGGGAGGGTTGGTTTGATTGGTTGGCTCGTTTGGTTGGGTATGTTGTTTTAGGTTGGGTTGGTTGTTTGGGTTGGGTTGGTAGGAATGGGTTAGATTTTGTTGGTTGGTAGGGTTGGCTGATAAGTTGGTTGGTTGATTGATTGGGTAAGGTTAATTGGGTTGGGTAGTTTGGTTGGTTGTTTTTGGTTGGGTTGGTTCGCATGGAAGGGTTGGTTGTTTTGGGTTGGATGGTAGGTTGGGTGGTTGTTTGGATTGCGTTGGGAAGGCTGAATGGTTGTTTGGTTGGTTGGGTAGGCTGCTTGGTTTAATTAGGCTGGATAGGGTTGTTTTTGTGGTCAATGGACGTCTTCGTGCTGTCCTATTTTTTCTAATTTAATTATTTTATTCTTCTCATCAACTGAGTACAGTATTCGGCAACCACGATTTATCTTAAGACATAACAAACCCTCCAATTTTCCATGCTTTTTACTGCCGCCACCGCTTCTGCCACTCTCATTGTATTTATTTCGTAAGCTTTTTTCCAACTCATTCACCTTGGTGACAAGATGTGGATTGTTTGACAGAAAGCGTGCTTTCATCTTTTGGTAATATTTGGTTTCAGTCATAATCCAGTACGCCATGATTGCCCTCTTTATTATCCCTTTGTTTTTATTTACAAGCATTTTTCGGTTGACTGGTAGGTTAGGTTGGTTGGTTCGTTTGCTTCTTTTGGGTCGGGTTAGTTGGTTAGGTTGGGTGTTTGGCTTGGGTTGATTGAATTGGTTGGGTTGAGTTGGTTGGTTGGTTGATTGGTTGGTAGGGCTAATTGGGTTGGGTAGGGCAGGTTGGTTGGTTCACGGGTAAGTAGGGTTGGTTGGTTGTTTTCGGTTGGGATGGTAACGTTTGGTTGGGTTGATTGTTTTTGGGTTGGGTTGGTAGGGATGGGTTTGGATGTGTTGGTTGGTTGGGTTGGTTTGTTCGTTTGTTGGTAGGTGGATTGGTTGGGTTTGTTTGTGTTGGCTGGTTGGGTTGGGTAGGTTGGTTGGTTTGATTGGTTGGCTCGTTTGGTTGGGTATGTTGTTTTAGGTTGGGTTGGTAGGGATGGGTTAGATTTTGTTGGTTGGATGGGTTGGTTTATTAGTTGGTTGGTTGATTGATTGGGTAGGGTTAATTGGGTTGGGTAGTTTGGTTTGTTGATGGGTAGGTTGGGTTGGTTGGTTGTTTTTGATTGGTTAGGTTGGTTGTTTTTGGTTGGGTTGGTTCGCTTGGAAGGGTTGGTTGTTTTGGATTGGGTTGGTTAGATTTTGTTGGGAAGGTTGATTGGTTGTTTGGTTGGTTGGGTAGGCTGTTTGGTTGGATTAGGTTCGATAGGGTTGGTTATGTGGTCAATAGACGTCTTCGTGTTGTCCTATTTTTTCTAATTTAATTATTTTATTCTTCGCATCAACTGAGTACAGTATTCGGCAAATACGGTTTATCTTGATACATAACAAACCCTCCAATTTTCCATGCTTTTTACTGCCGCCACCGCTTCTGCCACTCTCATTGTATTTATTTCGAAAGCTTTTTTCCAAATCATTGACCTTGGTGACAAGATGTGGATTGTTTGACAGGAAGCGTGCTTTCATCTTATGGTAATATTTGGTTTCAGTCATAATCCAGTACGCCATGATTGCCCTCTTTATTATCCCTTTGTTTTCACTTACAAGCATTTTTCGGTTGGCTGGTAGGATAGGTTGGTTGGTTCGTTTGCTTGTTTTGGGTTGGGTTAGTTGGTTAGGTTGGGTGTTTGACTTGGATTGATTGGATTGGTTGGGTTGAGTTGGTAGGGATGGGAAAGGTTGTGTTGTTTGGGTGGGTTTGGTTGGGTCGGTTGTTTTGACTAGGTTGTTTTGGTTAGGCTGATTGGGTTGGGATGGTACCGATGGGTTTGGTTGTGTTGGTTGGTTGGTTTATTGGTTGGTAGGGCTAATTGGGTGGGGCTGGGCTGGTTG
Source organism: Parasteatoda tepidariorum (assembly GCF_043381705.1). Lineage (NCBI taxonomy): Eukaryota > Metazoa > Arthropoda > Arachnida > Araneae > Theridiidae > Parasteatoda > Parasteatoda tepidariorum. Next base: position 89,959,951 of record NC_092204.1, on the reverse strand, counting down.
GTTGGTTGACGGGTAGGTTGCGTTGGTTGTTTTCGGTTGGGTTGGCAATGTTTGGTTGGGTTGGTTGTTTTTGGTTGGGTTGGAAGGAATGGGTTTGGATGTGTTGGTCGGTTGGGTTGGTTTGTTAGTTGGTTGGTAGGTTGATTGGTTGGGTTTGTTTGTGTTGGTTAGTTGGGTTGGGTTGGGTAGGTTTGTTGGTTGGTTTGATTGGTTGGCTCGCTTGGTTGGGGATGTTGTTTTAGGTTGGGTAGGTTGTTTGGGTTGGGTTGGTAGGGATGGGGTAGATTTTGTTGGTTGGTTGTGTTGGTTTATTAGTTGGTTGGTAGGATTGGTTGGTTGATTGATTTGGTAGGGTTAATTGGGTTGGGCAGTTTGGTTGGTTGATTGATAGGTTGGGTTGGTTGGTTGTTTTTGGTTGGGTTGGTTCGTTTGGATGGGTTGGTTGTTTTGGGTTGGGTTGGTTGGGATGGTTGTTTGGATTGGGAAGGTTGATTGGTTGTTTGGTTGGTTGGGTAGGCTGTTTGGTTGGATTAGCTTCGATAAGGTTGGTTTTGTGGTCAATAGACGTCTTCGTGTTGTCCTATTTTTTCTAATTTAATTATTTTATTCTTCTCATCAACTGAGTACAGTATTCGGCAACCACGATTTATCTTAAATCATAACAAACTCGCCAATTTTCCATGCTTTTTAATGCTGCCACTCTCATTGTATTTTTTTCGTAAGCTTTCTTCCAAATCATCGACCTTGGTGACAAGATGTGGATTGTTTGTCAGAAAGCGTGCTTTTATCTTTTGGTAATATTTGGTTCCTTTCACAATCCAGTACACCACGATTGCCCTCTTTATTATCCCTTTGTTTTTATTTACAAGAATTTTTCGGTTGGTTGGGTTGGGTTGTGTAGGTTGGTTGGTGGGTGGGTGGATGGTTTGGTTGGTTGCATTTCTTCATCCAACAGTTTTTTGCATGAGATACATTATCTAGGGGTAATAACATACTCTTGTTTCAGATTTATCCTTATATTATTGCTCTAGTCTAAGTTATCAAAAATTAACCTTAACCCTATTTTAATTTCTTTCCCTTAAAGACACAAAAACAAAAAAAACAACAACATCTACATTTTTCTTCTTCTCTTTAATTCATGGCTGATTTACCCCTCTCCAACAGTCGAATGACTTTTGATTCGAATTTGCATTTTATAAAATAATTCATTTTGTAGTAAATTTGTATTTGGATTTGAAGTTTTCTATTGGAAAAAGTTAATCATAAAAAATTGCTAAGGTTTGTATTGACTAAGAATTTTGAAATTTGGCTAATACTTTTGATATTAGGCTAATGATTTGAAGTCCTTTTCGCGGGTTCCGAATAGCACCAACGAATGAAATATTTCTGTGATGTGTGCAGTTTATTAAAAGTTCTGTTCCTGCTTTATTCGAATAAAAATTATCTAATAAAGATTGGAATGCGTGAGTTCATGTTAATGTTTCAATTTTTTCCCCATATTGTGCATTTATATCGAAATATAAAATCTTCTAATCAACTCCAAATCTCTTACCTTTCTAAAAGAATGAATCAGAACTTGATTATTGATTGGTTTTGTTATGGCTATACATGAGTCTTCTTTTCCAGCAAATTTCTTGCTTTTTTTTATAACCGTCGTTGAACAGCAGATCCAATTTTGAGTTTACGATTATCAAACTCCTTTGCCGTGTAATTTTGAACCCAATTCAGAAGATAAGAGAACTTCTGGATCAAATATTGGGAGAAATTTTTTTTTCGTGGATGACTTTTTGATGGGAATTCCCCGCATTTGCGTTACACGGAGAGGAAAATCTCGAAAATCTTCCACGGTTACCATGGTACTCTAACCCAGTTCAGGGGAAATCAGTTAATGAGCTTGAAACATTTTCTACATTTCGTTACTTGCTACTTTTGAGTCAATTTTAATCAATGCCGAATCTACATCATATATGTGTTTATTTTTTTAAAATACCACTAGCTGATATTTATTCTCAGATTTAAGCAACTTTGTGGCTCACTGTTTCACCAAGTAGATTGTGATGTAAGTTCAATAACACAAACGACTTTTTTGTGAAGATTTTTGTATGACCTTTGACCTCCGAAAGTATGTTTTTTTTAATAGTTAAAGAGAAAAAAGCAGAACATATAACAGTGGTCAGTGTAGTCATTCACTTGTTTCTCAAAAAGTATTGCCACTTATGGGTTGCAAATTAATGTGTTTTTCTCAGATGATCTGGAGTTTTGACTCCTCCAAAAAAAAGGAAAAAAAAAACTTCGAGGAATAATAATAAGAAGTGTGCACGAGATCGTTTTTAATTATTTAATAAACGTTTGAAACAACAAAAAGTTTCTTTTAAAAGGAAGTTAAAAAAATGTTTATTCCGCCATGTGTGCGGACATACTAAAAATGTTGGATACTTTTTGTTAAAGTATTAATGGCGACAACATGGAAAAGCAGTCGCCAACACGTGGTTTTTATGTACAATAAGTGCCAAATATTCTAAGCATGAAACCATCATCGAATTGAAAACTATGTAAATGTTACCGACTTTAGAGTTTCTAATTTTGGCGCAAGATTATAGTATATTTAAAATAAGAAATAAAAAACATAAATGAAAATAAAATGATCCCTTTAGAACACCCTGTCTCCCCTCACACTTATAAAAAGAGGTTTGGCAGGAAACAAGAGATAAAAAAGCAACACAATGATGAGAATTATTCTTTTTTCTGTAAAGCGAGATTCTCATTTCCTTTTCGAAATAAAATAACACATTTCTGCCAAGCTGCCCGATGACACTATTTTTGTGATGTGAAGAAAACGATTTTTATATCTAATGTTGGTTGCAAACGACTTCTTTTCGGAGCTGACAGTTGAGACCTCCCACTCTTGGCTGCTTCCATTTCCTTCGATTCATTCAACCAGAAGGAAAATTGTTTTGACATTCTCGAAATAAATTTTATTCTGATGAGAATGAAATTGAAACGAAAAAGAATGCGTATTTGATATTGTGAATTCGAATTAGTGAAATATTACTGGTTCTATAAATGCCATTCATTTCTTTGTATCTCTACAAAGTCATTATACTATGTATATACACAATAAAATAGTGAAGTTTACAAATAAATTTGGTTTTCTTGTCGGGCTTCAATTTCAGATTTCAGTTTTTAACGGATATTTGTTTCTCAGTGAAATAAAACGCATTTGTCAGCTAATCAAAAAAAGAGGAAGTTAAAACTCCAAGATTAATTGTGTTTTTCTCTCATTTCCTTTCAGTAGATTCATTTTAAAAATAAAAAGTAGCTAATTTTGGACAGTTAAATTTAATTAGATTCCTGCAAGCAACGTCACATGGCAATTCGTGGCATTTGTTTGTGTCACGATTCAGCCATTTAGTAGATTTATTTTAATAAAACGTAGTTAAATTTAGACAATTGAATTTAATTTGATTCCTGCAACCGATGTCACATGGGAAATCGCTGCATTTGTTTATGCTACGATTCAGCCATTTAGTAGACTCATTTAAAAAATAGAAAGTAGCTATATTTAGACAATTAAATTTAATTTCTTTCCTGCAAATGATGTCACATGGAAAATTGCGACATTTGTTTATGCCACGATTCATCTCTTTATGTTCCATATGCACGCGTGACGGCATCAATCCAATTAAATCTAATATCCAGGTGTCCAATTAAATTTAATCTGAAAATTGATTCAGCATGTTAATAAACTGAGCCGAATAACTGTAATATGCCACGCACAACCATCAACTATGTAGTTAGGCGCAACCATATGATTTTCAGCTGTATTTTTCTTCTTGAGTTGCAAGTACCCAATACACGGTTGTGTTGCTGTTCATATCACACACTTAGTTTATTAAGATTTGTTTGATGCCTTCATTTTTGTTTTTCTTCTGAGCTTTTTTTTAAACTTTTGATTTAAACTTGTATTTAGCTCACATGGCTTTTCTCCATGCGAGCTATAAGCTGATTGAAACATTTGGAACATTTTCGCCAGCCATGAAACCTAATTCTTTCTTGAATTTAACAAACAAGTAATAAATTAACAAATCATATATTTTGTTCCGACGTATTCGAATTTGACTTATTTTATTCATATTTTAGACTCTCTCTTAACTATTTCAACAAAGAGATGTCTCACAAGGATAATCCATAAAAAGGTCACGAAAAAGGAAAAAAAGGGTTCAGATGCCTTGTTACTAGAGAATTATGGGATCAATTACCATACATTTCCAAGCTTTAACAGGTGACATCAAAATAAAGAAAGTGCAAAAACATTTAAACGCATTCGTAGAAATATACAAATTTAAAAAAGAACACAAGTGAGATAATTATAAATTTACTGAAAAAAAGGTAACTTTAACTTTCACAAATAGAGTAAAATATTTTCGCATTAAATAAATTTACTAATGTTTATTAAAAATTCAATTTCTTTTTTTAAAAATTATTTCCAGGGTCATAAATAAATATAGAAACTTGATCCGTATAATAATTGGATTCAGACAGCTTTTGCTCCGGAATTAGGAGTTTACTACTGTCTATAAAACTTTAATACATTTTGAGAAGATATTTTTTCATCCTAAGTTTTCTTATTTCTTTCATCCTGTAAAAAAAGAACTAAAACTAGTGAAACATAAAAGAGAAGGCAACACAATTTTTGAACGAAGATTATCTTGTTTAGAGTAAAGTAGTTGTCAAACTTATAGAACGTAAAAAGAAGTAAAAGTGACAAAGAAAACATAAAGATCAGAAGTACATATAAAGGATTATAAAAAAAGAGATTGGTTGATTATTTGATTCTAATTAATTTAATGAGTTTATTAGTTATCTATTTCCAATAACACGGATAAAAAAGTTATAGATGTCTGGCGAGGCTTGCTATTTTTAATGTAGTTTGTTATTCTAATTTTAACTCTGAAACTCGTTTAAACCAGCCACGTCAGGTTCTGAAGATGTTGACAAAAATTGATTTTCATCGATCAAAGTTTATAATTTTTTTTTACTATCATATTTTGATTAATTTTGCTAGCAATGTTATTCAATATTTTTCTGGTCTATGGAAACATGTAAATGATTTAAAAAAGAGAATAGATTGATGATTTGATTCGAATTAGTTTAATAAACCTATTAGTTATCGGGCGTTAATCGTGACAAAATGAACGATTTAGATTTGTAAAATAATCAACTGTACTAAAAAAATATTTCAACTTAGGAAAGCAAATTGAGAGACACAATAAGAAGTAATAAATGAGAAGTAATTTTACTTGTTAATAATAAGTAACGACAACCTTATATTATATTCCAGTTCAAATTGAAAACTGTTTCTCTTTTGCGTCTTATTTATTTTTAAAAACTTCGATATAAATGTTAAGATTTATATTAAGCAACATCTAATACCGCTCTCTTACCCTCCCCCTCTTTTTTATCCTTTTTTTAGGTCTCTAGGGAGAAATTTATTTTTTCTTTCTTCAACAATGTATAAATAATCGTTAAATAAAGTAAAAGAAAAGCGAAAAAAATCCTCTTAAAATAGTTTTGAAAAACGCAATAACTTCCGAACAAATTGGAATTTTCTGAACAAGTTGGAAAAAAAATTATAATTTGCATTTAATTCATATATGAAATTTACCTTTTCCGCACATTAAATTTTAATTCTGTAGTTGCATTCCTGTGACCAACAAAGCGACACCTGTGGCATTTTTAACGAAAAGATTAACAGTTAATCAATCTAAAGTTAATTAGCAAGTATTACATTTTTTATTTCTTTCTAAATTTTTAATTTAATTTTTGGAATTTTACTTTTAAAATTCTAAATATTGCGTGAAATAAAAACAGTTTTCAATTTTTTAAAATTTAAATAAAAGCAGATTTTATTTTTGTCGTTCCACTTATTACTACAGCCGATAAGGTCGATGCTAAATCTCCTCTGATTTTAAAGCAAGCAACAAAAACACAGCTAAGTTATTATCTAGTTCAGGCCACAAGGAATCGCACAACCATATTACGAACCATGAGTATGAAAATGAAACCGTGGACAACGCTAGCTGCAGTTTGGACCACCAGTGTGGTAACCAATTCTTCTGCTACCCTTGACGATGCCTTACAGATTGTAGTACCTACAGTGGTGTGATTAATGGCCATTAATAGCGACTATTAATAGCAGCACGCCATCATTACTGAGGAATGCCAAGCTTGAACCTTGATGGTCAAAACCGTGTTTGCCGACATTATGGAGAACGCAAGGCACTAACTTGCATTCAACATCGTCCTAGAGATCCATCATCTACAGTGAACTTATTGGGTTCGTGAGTTTAATCCCTTTTTGTTTGTTATACAGTTATTTTGAATGCCAATTTATAAGCTTTAGATATGATATAAACCGTGGATCTGCTCAATCTTTGATTTGAAAAGGTTGATTTGAATACTTCTTCTGGAAATGTAATTCCGATTCCAATAACCGATTCGACGACATGAATGACCTGATTAAGTTGATTCAAACCTTATAACTCTAATTTATGAACTCAATTATTTAAATAAGTTAATTCCATAGATCTGATTTGCGTAGTACCTGATTAAGTCGATTCGAACCTTATAACTCTAATTTATGAACTCAATTATTTAAATAAGTTAATTCCATAGATCTGATTTGCGTAATTAAGTGAAACCCAGAAAGCATGCAACCTTACGGCAACCTTGTCTCGAAATTTTCTTTTTATTGTCACGAAAATGTTTGTACTAAAAACCTTTTTTCAATAGAGCAAAAATATTACAGTTTCAAACCTTTCATCCTAAAAGGATTAAAAATTATTTTTTAAATCTTTTTTAAAAAGTATTGTCACTTAGGACCATAATGACGTTCTAGCTGACGTCACACTACTGATAGGATCAAATTGCATTGCCCATTGAAATTTCCTGACAAAGTGGATTTTAGCTTGCATGCAAGAAGTTGCAAAAAGAAACCTTATAATAAACCAGATTTAAGATTGTTTTCACCTTGAGACTAGCTTTATTGAAGGATTTTTCACGTTTGAAAAACCCTAAGTCAACCTCGATTTAAGATTTTCATATACAGTACAGAACCCGTTATCCGGAAATCAGAAAACCGGAAAACCAAAAAACCGGAGCGAAATTCAATAAATTTTCCCGCCATTTTTAAAAAAAATTTTTTTGTTTTTCCTCATAAGATTTTAGGTTTTTTCTTTCTTTTTTGAAAGATGTTTACCTTACCATCATTTAGAAGTAATCATTAGTGTATTACTTCATCCTTTTTTCTTCTTTTTAAGATTATTTCCAAAATTCTTTTTTTTTTTAGTTGGGTTTAACAATAAAAAAACAGCTTTTTGTTGCGATTCAGAAAACCGGAAAAATCAGTTATCCGGAATAGCGATGGTCCCGATCGTTCCGTATAATCGGTTCCCTACCAGATCCAGGTTGTTCCCCAAGTTGTTTTCCAACCCTTCCAGGTTGTTTTCCAAGGTTTTGGATGAGGGTAATGTGCGTAGAATAAAGCAGAGTGTCACAGATCTCGTTTTAAGGTTAGAAGGTTTACACGTAAACCTCATGACAAACCTTTTTAGGCTTACATTAAAAGGTTTCTGCAGAGGGAAAATAAACCTTATTTTGCTATCTGGGAAATAATTTGTATGGTACGAACAGGTTAACTTGAACCCTTCGATTGTAACTCTTTCTGTACGTTTAAAATGAACCGAAACGTAAAAAGGCATAAGAAAAGGTAAATTCTCAATTTTTAAGGCTTTGAGATCTAAAAAAAAGTTTTTTATTTAAAATAAACAACAATTTAGACGCCAAACAAGTGAACCGCAGTTTCAAGTCAGACAAGTTTCTCTCTCTTTCAGATAAAAAGACATCAGTATAAGATACAAAAAAAAAAGAATGAATAAAAAAAATGAAGGGTAATACCGAGTGATGTAAAGTTTCATCTGCCACAAAGTATTACAAACAAATGAAAACAAAATTTAAAAAATGAAGTAATAAAAAATGTTCCAAGCAAAGGAAAAGAAATGACGAGTTCCTAGTAAACAAAACTCTAATTTATTTATTCAGGAATAGAAGAAATAGGAAATATAAAAAAAGAACAACATCAGACAGCAAGCACATCTATTATTAAGAGTCAGCTCTAATTGTAACTATTCACTTATTCATTGAGTTCATATATTTTTTTTCATTCGTTATAATTGAAGTTTTTTTTCTCGGGGGGGGGGGGGCTGCAACTTAGAATTTTTTTTTATTGCTGTTTGCGTTTCCGATCAAAATACAATGACATTCTTTAAATTCACAAGAAAAAAAACAGAAATTATTTTTTACAGTAATATTCATTTACTTGTTTTTATGTGTTAAAATTTAAAAAAAAACTTCACATGGTATAAAGGAATCATTTTGCTTTCATTTACTTTATAAAATTGTATTTCAATAAGTTAATTAATATAATTTAATAGATATTTGAAACAGAAATATACTTAATTTTTTTATTATATTAGAAAATAACATTTTTTAGATTTAATATTTATTTCTAAAATGCGGAAAACATACTAAAATAGGAAATAAAGTTGTTTATATATTTTTTAAATGTTATTATTAGTTACTGCATTTATTCAATGATTTTCATTATTTTTTAATTTTATTTCATATTTTTTTAATTCACGAAATAAAAAATTATTATTTTTTAATAATTGGGACATAATTTTTTTTGAATTGTGTTATTCAAGGAATAACTGCAAGAAAAATTAATAATTACAAGTAATTTTATCAAGTAAATTTTATCATTTATTCTGCCTAATTTCAAAAATTTGGCTTTGTATTTTTATATTCCTTAAGTATAGAAATAAAGTAATAAAGCCTTTTTCCTAACTATATACAAAACTAATGTTCGACTTGTACTAGCTTCCAATCAATATTTCTTAAAAATTTATTTTATCTCTACTATAATAATAAAAAAAATAACTAAAGCAGCATATTAAATAGCACCACCATTATGGTTGATACGTATTTAAGACAAATATTCTCACCGCAATGGTTGCTATGTATTTAAGACATCATTGTACTCAAGAAAATTACTATCAATGTAAAGGTTGCTTAATTTTCTCTTTTATAATGTACAAGTTTATTTAATGTAAGTACAGGCTTGCCTAACATGTATGACAGTTGTACAAGAAATAGTCCACCTAATATATAGAAATAGTCCTAAAAGTCCATCCCACCTAATACAATTTACCTAAAAATAGTAGCTTACTTAGAAGTTTGCAACAGTTGAACAAGAGGTAATGCAACCTTAACCAAAAATGCAATAATTTAATAATTAGTAATAGTTTACTTAAAAATAATAATTAGCTGAAAATTTGTTATAGCTTATTATAAGTTAGTTTACATAAGAATAGAAGACTGCATAAGTTGTACTAGTTTACCTAATATATATTTTTTTAGGTAAACAATTAACGATAGTGAATAGTTTATTTAACAATTAACTATGTTAACAGTAATTTATAGTTTGCATAAAACTAGAACTAGTTTTTAAAACTTATTAATTATTTATTTAAAAATTATAATAGTTTAACATAAAAGTTGTTAATTGCTCAATTAAGCAATTATTAACAAAATAGCGAATGGTTTTTCATCGCCAATTATAACTTTTAAATAAAAATTGCATTAGAACAAATTATGATAATAATCATAATGATTCTAAGGGGCATATGGGGCTTTTTAGGACAACGGAAATTGTACTGGAACAGAAAAATTTCGAATAGAACTTTTTTTGTGTGTCCCGTGTAGGTCGTTTTACAACTCTGCTATAAAAGAAGTTTTTTTTCTCAATTTTATTTATTTTTTTATAAATTTTTTTAGACTTCAAATGTTTTTCATACCTGATTTTTTAGTATTTTTTTACTCTAAATTTCATTATCAGTTAAATTTTTTTTGAATTTGGAATGTGATTATTTTAAATCTATCAGATACAGGTTATTGATTTTGAAAATACAAGTTAAAACATGATATTACTCGTTATCTCGTAAATGAATCACTTTCCCAAGTGGTTCATCATGACTTAAAAGATAAAACAAGATATATTTAGCATTACAATGAGATGCTTTTCCCTGTTAGGGTCACTATATTTCATTTTGCATTTTTGGAGTTTACCTCTACAGACACTATTATCACCATTGTACTAACCGAAAAAGAGTATCCTATAACAAGCAATTTTTATCAATAAGGAATAAGTTTACCATGCAATGAATGTGGGTTATTATCGTACATGTAGAAATAGAAGTTCTAATTCAAATCATTAGACGCAAGTTTGATTTTACTTGTATATCATAATAAATTTTAAGTCAAAAAAGGGCTGGTATGAAACGAAAAGCTGAAGAAGTATTCTTCTATTCTTTTTGATGATTTGTACTTAATATGAAATAATTCACATTAAGCCTAATAAGTTTTATTTTATTTTTGTGTCACCAAGGTTCTTTTCTCAAAAGCAGGATTCCATCTGCCTAGTTTCCTTTAGGAGAATATGGTTTCATTTCCAGTTCTATTTATAATTATAGAATTCCTGTTAATGTGAGACGATACAAGAAATATAGAGAAAAACTCTATCCATCGTAGGAGAGAATTACTTACGATACTCTGTTGCAAGTTAAGAAAAAACCATTATCCCTATGGAGGGAGCCTGCTTGCATTGAAATGGATGCCAGCGCGAACGTATATCAGCATCGCCAACTCTTGAAATAACGCTTCATAACCTTTTCTACGCTTTGTTTCTTAAATTGAGTGAAATGAGGAAAACAAAATTTATTGAACGGTCATTTAACAAGTAATAAGAATGAATAAAAATGATAACTAAAAATCGTAAAAATATACGTCTTTCTATTCGAATATAAAGAAACTGTTGAAAGAATAATAAATATTGTTTCTTGAGGACTATATTCTTCTGCAGTGAAACAAAAGTAAGAATACCTTATCTTACATCTGATTTGTTTAGGGATTGTGCCCTTTTTAGTGGTCCAATCAAATCTAATTCTCTTGTTACCGCCATGCCGTTGTTTCTTTTCAAGAGTGAAAGTCGAAACATATCGGTAAGTCTAGAATTTCAGTAAGACTTTAAAACTATAACCTGTTTTAAAAAAAATAATTCTGTGATATATGTCGTAGAAGATAACACGGATTAAATTTCTGCTTGAAATATTTAACTTTTAAAATCTTTAAAATTGTTTGGAAAGCACATTTGTATAATTTGAAAACGAAATAAAACGGAACTATATGCAATGGTGGATGATAACTAAATCCTATACAGCAACGGTCTTTTCTTAACTTGCAACGGTGTATAGTTTAATTAATTTAACAGTTCATTTCTGAGAGAAAAATAGACTGAAATGAAGAATGACCACACCATGTACAAATAATTCATCGACTTGCCAGGCAACATCGATGCAGCCATCGTTTTTACTGATAAAAGTGCGATACAGTGATGATAAATTTGGCGAAGCCATCCTCTTCAACAAGGTCAGCACTTGTCGAAATGAGAACGCGCTTACGACATGCATAATTCTAAATAATAAATAATCGGAACAAATATTATCATTCCAGGAATATTTTCTGGGCAATTCGTATTTTTTAAAATAAGTATGATCATTTAAACTTTAAAAAGATGCTTGAAGCTATGCTGACGTATCCTGTGCCAGCGAATCGCCGAACAATTAACAATTTTTTTTAAACAAATAACAGAAAACATTATTAAATCCCGAGTGGGTATGCCAACGATTATATGGTTCGCGACTGAAACTTCACCATAGAATTATATTTTCAGCAATAAACAAAATTAATGAAAATTAAATTCGAATAATTCACTATAGAAAGCAATCACGAATTAAGTGGGCTAAAGGGTTGACGTGAATGGCGTAATTCGAAATCGCCAAGGCACCAACAGACAGAAATATACAAGTGACCCTATAGTACTGAGTAGCTCATCACGAAGACTTGAACCCTGAAAAAGTAAGATTATTGAAACTTTCAGCAAATACTCTTGTAATGATCAATGAAGCCGATATGAACATTAAACCTCATGAAATTGTTAAAATAATTTATAATACTGTTAAAAACCATAGCCCGCAATCATATCTCTCATGAAATTCTATAACTGTTATTTCCTAGAATTTATAGAACTAGTTGAAACACTACTAATTGCCATAAATGACATTCTACTAGTTCAGAATAATTAAAAAATTTTATTTCTCTGATAACTCTATTTATTTGTGTATATATTATTTAGTACAAAACTATAAATAGACTTAAGCATGAAATCTTTTTCTCATTTGCATGTCAGACTTTGTACCGTTAGCATGGAATCGTTTTATATAGATCTTTAAAAAACCAGCTAGTTTCGGCGATGTTGCTGCAATACACCGTGCACCCGATGGTGAAGAAAATACAAATACAACTAAACAGTGACTCTCTTTTTAATGATTCTTATATAATGTATAAAAAGAACCTGGGTGGCTCAGGGGATAGAGCGCTCGCCTCTCAAAGGGGTGACCAGGTTTCGAAAATCAGCGATGTCTGGTCAATATGAATTCCGCACCCGACTCTCAGCGATCACGGTGCTGACGTGAGATATCCTCAGTGGTAGACGGATCATGGGTTAAAGTCCGCTTGCCGTTAGGCTAACTTTGGGAGCTGGTTCGTAGTTTTCCTCTCCAAATAACTCAAATGCGGGCTACGGAGTTGAACATTGGTAGTGGTAAGCTCAAGACTGTGTTAGCTGTTCAACGACGGCTGTAATCATAAACATTGTATAAGCCGTTTAGACCCAAAAATCTACGGAATCGGGTTTTAAAGAATGATATGAATAGTCAATTTTCAGCTGAATTAGTTTATATGTAATTTCTTCTAAATTCAATATAGTTATAAATACTTATTAACAAACATAGATGTTTTTGCAAAGCATGTTCAGAAAATAATAAAATAAAATAAAATTGAAATACTGCGTATTTTTTGTATTCTAACATTTTTATTTTCTATTTAGATAAAAAAAAACATTTGTTTTAAAAAATTTTTGAAAATGATTACTTTTTGAAAATTTTCTTTTCAAGAAAAAAAATTCTTAAGACATTTTTTTTTATATCTAGGAAAAATCTCTTAAAGAAAACTTTTCAAAAGTAATTACTTTTAGAAAATTTTCTTTCTAAAACATTTATATAAATTTTTTTTCTCTTCTAAAAAAGAATTTCTATTTACAAAAGTGAAATCTTGAAAAGATATTAATTACTCGAGAAAACATTTTTCACAAAGAATAATTTGTTACCAAAATACGTTTACATTTTATTACGTTAATATTTTAAGAAATGATTTTTAAATTTAACTTACGAAGATTTTTTTTTCTAAATACAAAACTTTACGGAAAACACCAATTTGAGGAAAACAATAGAGACAAAAGATCTAAATAAATAAAAATTTCTTTTCAACCAAACGTTTCTGCTAGCATACATTATAGGTTTCTTAACAATTTTAGTTAAATCTAAATATGTTGGTTATCGAACTCAATTTAATGTTTTTAAAAATACATTTCCCCAACAGGGACTGATTTTCTGTTTCATAAAAAGCCATTTATAAGATTTACAAAATACTACTTCCAGCAGCAGTTTCATTTTCATAAATAATTTCTACAAGGGAAAGATTTTTGATTTTTCAAGAAGTCATAAATATCTTTAGCTTTTTCCCGAAAACGAGCTGGAGCTAAAGGTAGAATTTTCTCTAAGTCCTATGTTTCTTTTATTATCTTCGAAGATTATTCTTCTGCAAGTTTAATCACTGGATTTGGAATACATGCGTTTGGAATTTCTTGATGATTGGGTCCTAGAACATCTGGTTTCTTTATTGAAAAAATGCGTGCATCATTTCTAAGTCCTAAGTTCTCATTTTCTAAGTCCTTATTTCGCAGAATATTTTTCATTTGGTAATCCAATTTCGATAAGTGTTCTGCCACTTGCTTTCTGTCTTCCGGAAGCAGCACAAATTACTTACTGTTCTCTATGAATGAGGGAACTGCTGATGGATATAGCTGCAGGCAGTAAAATAGACAGAAATCCTTCTTCTTTAGGATTTTTTTTCTTCCTTTTTTCTCCATAGTACAATCTCGAAACAAGTTCTAACTAAACTAGTTAGAGTATGATAAGACCACACACTCTTTTTTAAAATAGATAAAATATCCGGGGAAAAAATTGATGGTCTGGGATATATCTTGATTAATCTGGTAAGCCATAACGCTTGGTATGGAAACACGGGAATCATTAGCTGATAACAAGCAAGGGTCAACTCGATTACATTTATTGGTTACTTCCGTGAGAAAGAGCTGAGAAAATAAATTCAATCTATTGTGTTTTGATATACGAGGGCCAAACTGAGTACTCTAACAGAGCAAGCACGCTGTTATATTTCTTCATCTCTCTTCGTCACCAACTTTAGAGTCACCACAGTCACGTGCTTTTCTCATTTGGCGATTTTGGCGGAGATAGAAAGGCGTGACTGTTGAGATGAGTTTTCTTTTTCGGGTATAGTATTCGTGTTTTGTACTTGTGATGGCAATGGTGGAAAATTAAAAGCTACATAAGCGTTAAATTTAGCGGAACAATAAAATATCTGACCCTTTTTCGACAAAAATTTGCAATATGGATAAACTGTACAAACTTGTTTATATTTTTATAAAATTAAGAAAAATTTAATTTTGGAATGGTTTAAAAAACGATAAGAGTATGCCTTTTGATAAATATTATTACAGTATGATTCGGAAATTTTCAAAAACATCTGAAGCTATTTTGCAACTATCTCGTATAGTAATTATTTTATTAATTTAATTTTTCGATTTTGAAGCACATAAAGAACGCGTTTAACTTTTACTCTAATATAGATTTTACAGTACTGCATCTTGTGAAATCATGGATATCTTTTCTAGCATTTGTAGTTTTTTAAAACATTTACAAGAAAGGATTTCAGACATAACAAGCAGAAAAAAAATAAGATAAAAATTGCGAAAAAATGCTGCATCACCTTAAAAAATCCACCATCCTTCTTTTCAATTCTCCCGTTTCCTTCTTTTTTTAAAATTTTAACTTTACTCTTGCGATGGTAAGGTTAAACAGCTTTAATACTTCTCATAGTTTACTCGATTCTTTTTCTCATTTTTTATTGTTGTATCATTTGTATTTTTAAAAAAAGTATGATGATTTCAATTGTAATAGATCTAACGATAATATTAAAGAACTAATAAGTGTTAAAAGTCCTTGATCAATTTATTGAACCGTTTTGTACTAATTTTTCATTACTCCTCTTTCGTATAAGCAAATGTGTGTCAGAAACAGAATCAACCCAAAGCAAGCTACTGAAATTGAAACAAATAAGAGATAGAGAGAGAAGAGTTTTTTTCTTCTTTTGGAAACAATAGAGTGAATTAAAATATACAACGTAAACTAGCGAAGTAAAGAAACAACGATGTCGCAAAAATTTTGCCTACCACATTTTAGCACTAAAATTTAAAAGAATTTATGCATTAATAATAAATAATTCTATATAATCATTACTTTATTGTTTAGTTGTGTTCTAATTCGTTTATATTGACTTATAAACCAGATTTGAAAGTATAAATTTGGATTTCAGAATGAATAAAATGGAATAATCGGAATTAATATGATGCTTTAAGGAAAAGAAGAGCATTCTAAAAGTTCATTTATATAATAAATAAAACAATTGTAATTCTAAAAAAGTTAGGAATTAACTTACCTGTGAATTGTATAAAGTTCTCCTTTAAGAAAATTTTTTTGTGAAATCAAATGTAGCACAATAAACTGCCATATTTTAAGATTTTTGGCTTTAAAATTCCAGTATCGATTAGCTTCCATTGAAATGACAAGCAGAAACGAAAGGTTGAAAATACCTTTCGATTTGTCCAACAGTCACATGTATTCATTATGAGGACAAAAATTTTCGTGATGTGCACGCCTTGTTATATTTCACTTCTGTGACGAGGACTCCTGTTCAATTTTAAAAATAAGATTATATTTCTAATTGGTCAAAGCACTGAACTGTCTCGTGAAGAACTTGGGTTTGATTTCCAGAGGCAACTTGAAGCCAACCCAGCTTCAGATCGATTGATACTAGCTTGCTTGAGAAATAAAAGCAGCCTGTTCACAATTCTGTTCACATTGCAAGAATTACGCCGTTGGTCGCGAAATTGCGGAGACTTAATATTCATGACTCCCTGCAATAATGCTTAATAATAACATTTCTAACTAAGAAATTTATAATTAAATTTCTGATTAAAAATAATTATAATAACTAATTTTTAAAAACTAATTAAATTTAAATTTAATTATCAAACTATAAATAATTAATTAAGATAAAACTAATTTAAAAAAACTAATTAAGTTTAAATTTAATTATCAGATAAAAAATAATTAATTGAAATAAGCATATTAAATTTATCAATAAAAAATTATTAAATTTATAATTAAACAAAATTGTTTGTAAAAATTAATTTACATTAAAAAAATGATCCCTCTGCTATAGTAAAGCCTTAACATTTGATGACTCACATTCACGTTTCATGTTTTAAAATAAATTATTAAAAACATTAAAAGCTCTTCTGTTATAGTAGAAGGAAACCCCTGAGATTCATCAAACTGCAGAACTGTTTTGGTTTTGAACTAAGTTGAATAAAAAATATGAGAAATATTTAGTAAACTACTTAAGCGGAGGGAAGTGAAAATTATTTCTGCAAATGAACTTTATGATTTTGTTCTTCTTTAATCCGTTGAATTTCAATAATGCCTTCACTTTTTTTCCTTTTCTCAGTATGAATTGATTTCGCTTTAAAAGGAAGAAGAAAATAATGCATTTTAAATAACAAAATAATTTTATTGCATTCCAATTTGCAATTAATTAAATATCAAATGTTTTTTCCTTCAGTATTTCGGACTAATTCTACCGGATTTAAATTTATTCCTGTTATTATTTGGATTGTTCTCTTACGACTTCTTTGCACTTTAATCTTAGTTGTTATTATTGAATGCTTCCTTTTGCCTGGGGAATTAATTAGATCGAGAGTAGAGAGAAATTACTTGAAATGTCTTTTAAGCCAGCCAATTAATAATGGAGAGCTTTTGAATATTGTCGGCATCCTCAACAGTTTCGGAAGTATGAAAGCAATAAAAATTTTTTTTAAATCTTATAAAATACTCATGATTGCCTTCTGATTTTTTATACTAATCCTTTTTGATGAAAAAAGTTATATTTTCCAGTACTCTTTTACTAAATAGTTATTATTTTTTTTTCGTAAATAGAAATTTCGATACAGTAAATGGACGTTCAAAACTGTAATTCTGCGTTTCGTGAATTATTTCGATACTCGATACTTTCGATTCTTTTAAAATAGGCAAAAGCTAAAATGAAAAAAGTATTTATTTTCTCTACTTAAGTATAATAAAGGCAAATTTAATCGCTAAATAATATTGAAATGAATTATTTCTAAGTTCGAAATTACTGAGTTTAAAACAAAAGGTTTTAAAAGTTTCCAAAATAGTTTCCTTAACGGAGCACAGAACAATTTATTAGAGTTTCAGATCAATATGTAAAATTTTTTCCTAAAGCTCTCGCCTTTAAAAAACACCACTGTTAGATAAAATTTCCTAATATCAATATTTTATTAAAATTTGTAATAGCGTTCAAGATTTCCTTAATCAAACTGTTTTAAAGTAGGGTTCTAATAATTTTGAAAAAATCTCAGTGAAACTACAGTTAAGCTTTTTTTTTTTGCGTAAAAATAATTTAGTAGATGGTTTCTCTACTCATTATTAAAACATTTTTTTTTGTCATGATTTCTGCATTGTTGGTTAGAATTGATCATTTTAAAAATATGATGAAAGGGAAGATTTAATGATTGTGAAATTACAAAACCGCACCCTATAAGAATTATTACAGCATTTGCCGAAAATTATAAAGAAGCCTATGACCCCTGAAATCATCACTGTAAAATTTTTATTATGAGGAATTGATAATTCGTTTTCTTTAGGATAATTAAATTCCTCAAATGTTTGACATAATACTTTATAATCATATATAATTTGTCAGCAATACTTTATAACCATATAATTTCTAAAATAGTGCAAAAAATATTTTAAAATACAAGATTTCTTTATATCGAATTTAAATGCTGAAAACTTCTCTGCTTAACAATCTATAACTAAAGTACTTTAAAAAATTCACAACGCAAATTACTATTCACATTACAAATACACAATACATTAAATATTAGATTAGTAGATCAAAACATTATTGCAAAGCATGTAATATTTTTGCATCTATATAATACCTAATAATGTTTTAAATAAATGTACGTATTGAAAATTTCCTGTAAGTTTACCGTGCTTCTTTTTTCGTTAATATAATATTCTACTTACAGTGTTTCTTGAAACCTCTAACGAAAATTTTCATTTACTTTCTTAAAAAAAAACTTTTCAATATAAATTCGTCGTTCTTGACATTTTGTTCATTTCGTTTGTAAGAAAATGTCACTGAATTATTCAAAAACACAGTATATACGAGATATTTGGAGAAAATGCCTTGAAGCAAATATATTTCAGAAGTATTATGGTTGGGTATGATGCCTTTATGCATGAAACATTTATTTGTTATTCCAAGATATGGAATTCACCAAAGTAGGATATTTTTCTTCCGCTGTTCCCTTTTAACTAAAAAGGGAAATTGGATATTGGAGTAGACGTTCAATCTTTCCAGCACCTGGACAAATAAGCCTCTTCTTCTTTTTTAAAGAGACTTTTCAATTGAAAGTAAAGTTTTTCATTGTTTAGTCAATATAGGTCAAGTCACCTTACATAATTTTTAATCCAATTATCATATAATCCGGTTTTAAAAGATTGTCTAAAAGGTTTGGAAGGAAAATAAACGCTAATTAGCTCGTGCAGACGATAATCTAAATGGTTGGTGAGAAACTTATTAAATATGCTGAATAATTTGTGCAGAAATAGTTTGGAAGAAACATATTAGATATGATAATTAATTCATGCAAACGATAGTCTATAAATGGTTTGGAAGGAACTCTAAACGGTTTAGAACAGTGTTCCTTAACCTTTTTGATGTAATGGTTCCCCTTTTAAAAATTTTTAAGAAGTCACGGACCACCCCCCTGTGAAAAAAATAATTGCAAAAAAACGTCAATTATTAGAAAACATTTAATTTTATTATTTTAACAGTATACAAAATTTTTAAAATTAAAATTTTTAATGTGAAGGTTGCTGCTGTTTTTCCTTACTTAACAAATTGAATTGGGGGATGGATTTCAACAAAGCAAACGGGCATATCATGTTCAACATTCAATCGATTTCGATGTTATGTTTTTATTGTCACAATTGTGGGAAATCCCGCTTCGCAAAGATACACAGTAGCAAACGGAACTATAGCTGCCATAACTAGCTTTACAAGCAATGGGTAGGCTTCCAAAAATTTTAAAAATTAGGAGTAGTTAGCGGATCCCCAAAATATTACTCATGGACCCCTTAGGGGTTCATGAACCACATGTTAAGAAACCCTGGTTTAGAAGAAACATACTAAATATGCAAATTAACTTGTGCAGATTATATTCTAAACTATTTGCAAAGAAATATATGCTTGTCGTGCAGACGATAATCTTGGATGAAAGATTTTAAATATTCTAATAAAATTGGGCAGATGTTTGCATAAATGGCTTGAAGGGACATATTAAATGTGCCAATTAATTCATGCAAACGATAATTTAAGTTGTGATATCTAAAATTGAAACATATTTCCCAGGAACTTAAGGAACAATCTGAAGAGCGTGCTATTTATATTACAACAGTGACGGTGTGAAAACAAAATGCTCTAATTTTGATCTTAAACACCGACATTGTTCGAAGATGCGGTCTTTTGTGGAAAGATAAGAATATTTGGAAAACTTTGCATTTCTAACATTTGTATTCTAATTTACAGATGCAGATATCTTTTGTACCACAAAAATATTTATTTGAAGAATTTCTGACATTAAGCATTGATTTTCTACAAGCAGTTTTTTCATGTATTGTCACGAGTTAAGCAGTAATTCATTAATACCCTAGTTACTCAACTTTTTAATGATATGTTGTATGTCAAAATTGTAATTAGCTAGAAAATCACAAACAAAACAGCCCGAAATCTTCGTTTCAACTGAGAATGAAACATATCAAAATTGTTTGAAACTTTTTAATGTAATTTCACTCTACATAGGGAAGAGTGAAATTACGTAATTTCACTCTACATACAATTAAACTGATGGCGACTTTAAACATCTTAAATTACATGTTTAAAATTAATATTATTGTTTATGGGCATGAGCACGTAATTTTTCATTTAGAACAGAGTTCCTGAAAATTTTTTGGTGTGAGACGTCATAATATCTGAAAATTTTGTCGCAACCCATAAGTATCACTCAAATCCGACACTCTCAGTTTTTCACTATTTCTGTAATACACTATTGTAGTTATAGGTCATTAACTCTGATTCTTAATTCTAAGATCTAGGAAAATATGAAAAACTTAAATAAAGAACAGGCTTCAAAATGTGACAAAATGATCAATGGAAATTCAATTACAAATAAAATAAAACAAACAATAAAAGTAAATTCAAGTACTAACTATGTAGAATGTCTATTAAGTGTAGCCACTTCGAATTTCTCTATTGAGAAAACCTACTTAATTCTGACGGTACATACGCGAGGATTAAGTATCAATGGGAAAGGTGTATCTGTTTGTTTTTAATTATTTTATCAAATCTTGGCAAAATAGTCGGCACAGCAGGACGCAGTATTCAGTATTGTTTAGATATAATCGGCACTTTGCTTTGGTGCTTAAAGACCAAAATTTGATCTTACACATATATGTCCTAGAAAAGAGTAAAAAAGGTTTAGGGCAGTTTCAGAAATTGTTGGAAATTCTATCGCTACTCCAAGACATTTGGTAGTTGTAAAATTGTCATAATAAGTCAAAGAAATATCAAATTGCTAGAATTTTTGGTGACTCCTACTGCTGATTCCGTGACCTACAGTTTAAGAAACTCTGATCTAGAGCAACAAGTTAAATTAAGTTCAACTATTTCCTTAAATGCTGCAGTCTCAGTAAGGTAAGCATTGTTTTTAACTCTTGAATATGAAATTAAAAATAAATAAAGTTGTAAGCTTACAGCTAAATTTAATTTACCCTTATCGTTTTTTATTTTTTAAAGACCATCTGATTGAAATCAGTTTTCTATTATTATATTCATTTGTTAAAAAGCATAGGGGAGAGTGGGGTCAATTGTAACATGGTACGATAGTAACAGAGCAAAAATTTCGAGTGTCGGGTTCTAGATTTGGTTCCTAGGTGGCGCACAAGATGTATTTAATAAATCTACATGTACACCCCCGCTGGCAACCATTTTTATGTACTTTTGAAAGAGTTACATAATAAAAGATATTTTCACGCTACGTAAGTACATTTTTAGTATTAGAATATTATATTGTAACAAAGTAATTTTGTTTAGACAAATAAAAATTATTAACCGAATATGTAAGTGGACACCTTAATTAACATTTCAATAAAAAAGGATTAGCTTAGTTAATTAACTAGCATTGTGTTTAACAAATGAAGCTGAAATGGCGTCTTGGGGACGATTGTAACAATATGTAAAGGGACGATTGTAACAGCTGAAAATAAATAATCTTATGTTTACAAACCATTACTTAACTCTTTAAGAGCCACCAATAGTTTCCTATATCATTTATATTATGTTGCATGCGCATTATTTTATTTGTCACCTTTCACAACATAAATTAAAATTTTTAACCCCTTAAAGTTAAAAGTTTAACCCTTTAGGTCTCTGCTCATTATTATTTTTACTCCTAAAATATCACTACTATTTTGATCAATAAAAAATATATCACAACTACGATAATATGTATAATTAACTATGTTTTAGTTGAATTTATGAACGGTTACGATTGACTCCGTAAGTGGGGACAATTGTAACAAGTGCACGACTGTCAAAAATTGTTAATAACTAATATAATAAAATTTAAAATGAGTTTTCTTTTTCTAGCAGAGGATAGTCTACTTTACTCGTCTGTCAATTAATACTAATATTATATTGGATTTTTCGTTAGTTAAAAATAGTTAAGTAAAAAATGTTACAATTGACTCCACTCTCCCCTACCATTATTTGCAAAAGCTCTCCCATACATTGTAAAAACTGTAGTGTAATACCTTTTCGAATTTGGTGTTGAACAACCCGAAAAAACGTGGATAGGAATACTTCTTTTCGTTAGTTAAGATAAAATCGAGTATCCTTCTGCACTTTAAATAATTAAATATAAACCCAATGGAAAATTGCTTCAAACTCACGACTTCATACAATCAGTGAATTATTTTTTTCCGAAAATGCCATTTTTAGCGTAGTTAAATTCAGTATCATAATTTGACTGCTATAGTACAGTAAGAAATAGTATGAGTTTGTTGCTTAGTACACTACTTCTGCTATACAATGCAAAATTCTTACTACAAACTCAAGCGCCTTCACACTATCATTAAATTATTTTTGCTTCCGAAAATGCCAATTTTAACATAGTTCAATTCAGTATCATAATTAGATTACTAATATTCGAGTATAAAATAGATGAGTTTAATGTCTTGTATACTGCTTCTGCTTTACATCTACAGGAAATTACAAATTGAATGCTTTTAATTGTGCTATAAGGAAAATTATATTTTAGTTTTCAAATATGTGTAAATTGTGTTAAATAATTTCATAATATTTCATTTCTATGCACTTCTGTTCTGCTAAGTTTAATTCGAGTTTGTCTTAACATTGATTCTGTGCTATGCGTGTTCTTGTTTTACAAACTAATTTTAATTTAAGAATTAGTTAGTGTTTGCATCTTACATAAACAAACTGTTCTTATTTGAAATTGTATTGCAAAAATGACTTTACTGACTCTTATGTGTATCATAAATTATTGTTATCATAAATTATTGTTGTTATCATAAATTTATCATAAATCATAAATTATTGTTATCATAAATTTTATTGCATCTTAATACCAAAAATGGAAGCAACTACTATACACCTAAAGTAGGGAAAAATATTCTTGATGTTATATTAAACCAAATACTTAGGAATTCACTGCGATGTTTCACTACAAAACTTATTATGTAAAGTAATTGCCATTATTTTTATTAATTACAATAAAATTGGTACACGAAATTTTTTTTACTTTGTTTAGTTGATCTTGATAGAATTAAAAAGCATGTGATGGGGACACTTTCGAGCATATTTAACGTGTTAAAATAGAATTCCTTAATCAATAATTTTTACACTATTATTTTATTGTCGGTCCTTTTAATAATTAGAGATTAAAAAATTTCTAATAAGATTTTGTATAAATTTTTTCTTATGTATTTTTAATTTATAGAAGTCTGCTAACTCTCGTATATTTCCAGCTTCATTTTATTCACTAATAATGGGGGGTTTTAAAAAAAAGGAAGGGAAAACTATACTTAAAAGTTGGACTGAAACATTCTAAAAACCCCTATTCAAGAATCCTTTAAAGTGAAGAGAGCTAAGATAATAAAGAATTTGTTAACAAAGAAAAACTCTTGTGTTTAAAGACACTGAAGGGGCATCGTTAAAGTTTTCGTCGCTAAATAACAATGCTCAAAGTCTTAAAATAAAGAAAGTGCAGTAAAACTTTTTACATTTTAATGTCGGTGGGCATTAATGGTACGAAAAATATTTTCAAAGCTTTTTTTATGTTTATCTTTGTAGAGCTTACTTAAAGTTTTTATTTTTTAAATAATAAAAAATAATATTTTTTTAATTCTTTCTATCATAGTTTGTTCATTTCAAGCATTTAAATGTATATATTGAAAATGACTATTTTTATAGGTATGCAAATACATGAAATTCGTTGGTAAATGTGTTTATGTTTAACTGGCTTTAAGGCGATATTTAATATATATATATATATATATATATATATCTCGATATCACACTGACGTGATCTCAATACGGTGCTCTTGTATTTCATCGCATAGTAGTACATTTAAGAACACTTTAATAGGCTTACCTTTGGAGCATGGGGGCCTGGGAAAGCACTTCCGTCTCATTCTGCGGGTTGTAAAAGGAATAAAAAAGGTTGAATATGTATTGGCCTGTTTTAGAAACTTACAAATTCTCGAAAAATTTATTGACAATTTTAAATGATTTAAATGGATTATAACAAAAATTACGAACTTAAACTAATACTAAATATACCAACAATCGATATCAATTGTATTTACGTATTTTCATTGGTTTTAAAATAAAGTAATTTATTAACTGAGCTAAAATACACACAAGACGATGTAAGAAATCTTGTTTAATGTCGAATCATAATACATTTAAAATTTGCTGTGACTTTATTATGAGGCTAACTTAAACCACAACATCGTTGTTAGCAAATTTGCTATGGTTCAACTTGAACGAAAACATGATTCAGTTTAACACCTCATTAAGATTTCTGCAAATTTTCAAAGATCATGATCCCAAATATCAATGTTATGGTTTAACTTTGAACCGAAGTTTCAATGAGTATAGTTAATAACTCTTATAAATAAAAGCTAATAGGTTTGTTCTATGAATTAAATGGTTTCATTGAATTTATCATAAATGATTTTGATTTTTACATGCCTTTTTCCCTGAGTGAATTTAGCTAAAATAAATTTACAGGACTGCTTTAATTTAATCCGACATGAAAAGATAACCTAGAAGATTATTTTATCAGCTTTTGCAATAAGTGTCTTTCACTAACATTTCTCAAATTTCAGAAATGTTTTTTTTACTCTCTCCTTNAATATATATATCATGTACATAAGTAATAAATAGAGAAAAAAGAGAAGAAAAAATATAAATAAATAATATAAAAAATAATTTCTTTTTGAAATTTAAAAATAAAAAATTAAAAAGAAGCCAGGAAAAAAAATAGCGAAATGATAGAATCTCCTTTTCAGCTCACACGATTATATATGCAAGTTAGAGTGATTTCTAACATTGTATTAATAAAGTCAAAAGCAAAATACATCAATACAACAGTTTGAGGAGCGCAAAAAAAGCGATACGACAGTAAAACGTATCAAGCAAAAACACAAAAAATCTGGAAAATACAAAATAAAAAGAAAGTAAAATGCAAAATAAAACGCAAAGAGTAACATATAAAGCAAGGAGCGATATCTGCGTACATTTACTTACTGACATCGTATAAAAATGATTTAAAAATATTTTCGTAATTAGTTTGCCAATTTACAAGATATGAAATTAATTGTTTGTTTGTTGTTAATTTACGTCGCACTAGAGCTGCACAATGGGCTGTTGGCGACGGTCTGGGAAACATCCCGGTGGATGATCCGAAGACATGCCATCACAATTTTGATCCTCTGCGGAGGGGATGGCACCCTTGCTTCGGTAGCCCGATGACCTGCAAGCGAAGTCGAGCACTTTACGGTAGCACAGTTTAACGATGACCAATACCGCACACCCTCGGTCCCTACGCAGACTGATCCAAGTGGTCACCCATCCGCACACTGACCGCAGCCAGTGATGCTTGACTTCGGTGATCTGCTGGGAACCGTGTCTTAACGATCAGTCCACTGCGGGACAGATATGATATTAAAGCGTCAATAGATATACTTTTTAAAGCGCGTTTTCACTGAAGTACAGAATCACATTTGATTTGCCTCTTACCTTGGACTGTCCTGAAACTGGATTTGCGTAGGATAATGACATATTATGCTGGATAATTCAGTTTATACTTAAAGTTTTTGTTATAATATTGATGATTTTTAGAGAAATTATAATTTTTTTAAAAAATAAATCTCAAAAAGTGTTAATTTCTCCAAAAATCATTGAAATAAAAACGTTAAAATAAAAGTTCAATCTTTCATTAATGGCAAATTTTGAATTATTTAGCATTATATACAATGATGCAAAGCAAATCCAGCTTAAGGACAATCCAAGGTAACGGATAAATCGAATGCGGTTCTGCACTTCAGCAAGAAAGCGTCTTGAAAAATTTATCCCACTACCCTCTTTTTATGTTTTATTTTAATATTTTGTACTTTGATAAGCTAGTTACAAAAATATTTCTAAATCATTTTTGCAAGATACGTAGTAGTGTTTTGCAAGATATATTAGTCGTTCTTTGCTTTATATGTTACTTTATGAGTTTTATTTTGAATTTTTGCTATAGTTCGTATTTTCTCAAATTTTTGTCCTTTTTTTATTTTTAAAAATTTTCAATCATTTTTAACAATTTTTTTTAGATGTTTTTTTTCTTCATTTTATTCCTTGTTTTGTTCGTATTTTAATCTTATTATATAGGTTCTTTGTATTTGCAGCATGTGCGCAGTAAAAAAAAAATTTATAATTCTTAATCTTTTATGCAAATTTCTGTTGTTGTTTTTTTCAAATTTTGTTTGGCGCATTATTGTTCTGTCACTTTATTTCATTTGCAGGATTTCTTTAATAGCATTCTGAAAGGAAAAGATGTTCTTTTAAGTTATTATAAAAATATTACGAATATAAAAATATTCTTAAATGCGAAGTTGATTACTGAGTAATTTTAATTAATCTGGGTCCTTATTATAGTTATCTATTGTTTTCATAATGGACAACATTTATTTTTATTCCAACCGCTTGAGCACCACAAATGACTAAGTTTTCGTAGATTCAGACTAATTTATTTTTCACCCTATTATGAAAAAAAATATAAATAAATATCAAATTGTTTTTAGATTTATTGATGATTTCATTATTTTTAATTTCCCAAATTGTATAATTTTCTTGAATAATATTTACCCCAATTAATCAATATTGCATTGTAATCATGACAATTAATTTTCATTTTTTAGATTTAAGTATTAAGAAGGAAGAAAATATCTGCAATGCTGGCAAAAGAAATTTTATTATAAATAAACTAATTGCATGGAAATCATATGTTTTTTTAATACAATTCTTTAGTCTAATAAATGGAATTAAAATACTTTGTAGTAATATTTATTATTGAAAAAAAAAGCAGACATAATTTAAAAAAAAATTAATTACTATAATGGTTGTCATTACATATTTAAACAACAAATGTAATGATATTCTATTTAAAATTATCACCATGTTCATATCCTATCACTAGTACAGAGTTTTGCTTTTCCTAGTCGTAACCAAGGTGATGTATTGTAACTTTCAAAAATATTTTATGCTTCATAACCGTCCTTGAATAGCCGACCCGATTTTGGGTTTACGACTACTATTGTTCAACTCCGTAGTCTTCCGTAAACCCAATTCAGAAGACAAGGGAATTCCTGGATCAAGTATGGGACTAATTTGCCTTCTGGGTAGGCTCTTTAATGGAACTTACCCGCATTCTCGTTACATGGAGAGGAAAACTACGAAAGCCTCCCATGGTAAGCCTGACGGTAAAGGGACGTTTTTTTCCTCCAAACTTTGGACATGTACCTAGGTCATTTAGTCCCCTTTACCATATAGCCCAAAGCTTGGCTACTGGTCTGGCTCCACACCAGCCTAGAAACGAGCCCGGTTAGAGAGTGATTATTGAAAATTTTGATATATACAAATTCACAATGGTTATAAATTACAAAGTATCAAATGTAGTACAAGTTGAGATTGCTAGTATATGACATAGTTGACTCTAAGAGAGTATTTAAGAATATGCTATGAACAACTCTTAAGAAATTAGATACATGCAAGTAACCAAAAAAAAAAAAAAAAAACTTAGAAGTATAACCCATGATCTGTCTACCACTGAAGATATTTTACGTCGCCACTGTGGTCGATACGATCCGGGTGTAGAATTCGTATCGATCTGCCATCGCCGGGATTCAAACATTTTTATTAATAGAAAATAACAAAGATTTTTTTCCATACTTACACTTGATTAATATGGACAACAATCAACGTGAAAGGGGTAGCATAAATGGACTACGTCATTATTATTTTTAAAGTTATCTGAAACTACTTGCTTTTTTTTCTTCATAGATTATGCTTTTGAAACAAGTTTCCATATAACTAAATATAATTTAAAGTAACCGGTCATTAAAATAAAAAAGTATTAAAGTTTATATACTGATAAAACATTAAAGTTTATATACTGATAGTCAAAATTAATGGAAAAGTGGTATGAATTCATTTAGGATAACAGTAAAAGAATCGCCATACTATTAATGACGCCAATGATACTTATTTTATTTTGATAATAAGTACTCATTGAAATAAAAAAATAATCTATGTACTAAAAAGTGAAATTCAAAAGCTTCTTATTCGTGAAAGGAAACCGTAAAAAATTGCCAGACATTTATTGGCGCAACTGGAGTTGAATTAATTTTGATAATAGGCAATACTGGCATCATGGCAATTAAATTAACTAATAGAGGTAAAATATAAATAAATATAATTGATACCTGTTAACACTGCATCAATAATTGGAAATATAATAAATAATGTACAATGTGGAAAAAAACAGATCACCTTAAATAACTCTTGATCTAACAATTATATTTTCACATTCTAGGACTTAATTGTTATGGCTAAAGGGTGTAATGTCAAATATGCTAATTAATCAATTAGAATTGAGGAGATTAGATTTTAAGTTACGAAATCAGACATAAAAACATATTTTCTCTGAATAAACATACCTTTTTATGTTGTTGGCTGATTCGGATTTCCGAGACCCCAAAATAAAGGGGTAGTTTAATTCTTGAAAATATTGTCCCAATAGTTCTGTCACGAGAGCGCTCCAAAGTTTGGACCCTTTAATGTTAGTTTTAC
The DNA here is from genome assembly GCF_043381705.1 of Parasteatoda tepidariorum. Taxonomy (NCBI): domain Eukaryota; kingdom Metazoa; phylum Arthropoda; class Arachnida; order Araneae; family Theridiidae; genus Parasteatoda; species Parasteatoda tepidariorum. The sequence goes on along the minus strand of NC_092204.1, from coordinate 89,931,007 downwards.
TTTTTGCTTATTTCGCTGTGTCTCGAGAACTTCTTAATCGACTTGAAAATTTTTGCATACAAATAAAAAATTTGAATTTCTCGGGAACAACCGATTTTGCTCAAATTTTGTATTTTGCCAAGTAAAAGTGTATTCTTTAAAATAGAGCAAAAAATTGTATACCTTACAATTCAAAATTTTCGGACTATTATTATATAAAATAACAAGAAATATTTGCTTAAAGATATTTTTCGCAAGAAATTACCTTTGTATGAGCAAATTTTATAATTGTCAGCAAATATTTTTCAATTCGTTTAAAAAGTACTCGAAATAAAGCGAGATACGCAAAAAATAAAATTAACATTAAGGAGTCTAACTTTGGAGCTCTCACCAACCAATTTCTTAACTTAAAATATCGTCTACGCTTATTAATTTGTATATTTGAGGTCACCCCCACGAGCCATTCAGTTTGAGTCGTAGAACGTAAAGATCCGATCATTAAATCAAAAGTTATTTGAAATGGTCTGTTTTTCTTTTGTCTACTGTACATACTGAATAAGTAGTTTATTTACGACTCCTCGAAAGGATTAAGTACAGGAGAAAATTGTAGGATTTAAGTACATTTTTAGTATTGTGAGTTGGTCACGAGACGCAACATCAGGTCAAAAGATACGGCAAACAGCTAATCTTTATTTCTACTAAAAACGTGTTTCTATTTCGATCATTGAAATGATTAATAAAGTTCCATCAAAAAGATCAAAAATTACAAAGTTTAAAAATTACAAAGTTTTAAAAATTACAAAGTTTAAAAATTACAAAGTTTAAAAATTACAAAGTTTAAAAATTACAAAGTTTTAAAATTACAAAGTTTAAAAATTACGAAGTTTAAAAATTACAAAGTTTAAAAATTACAAAGTTTAAAAATTACAAAGTTCACAAATTACAAAGTTTAAAAATTACAAAGTTTAAAAATTACAAAGTTCAAAAATTACAAAGTTTAAAAATTACAAAGTTTAAAAATTACAAAGTTTAAAAATTACAAACATTTATAATATTACCGCGAATGTCGGAAATCAAGATAATGTTGACTTTCACCTGTAAATATCAAGAATCACACAATCGATTTGGTGAATATTCGAAATATTTGATGCGATTTGATATTAATTTATTCGTTGATATTATTATTTGTATTCGATATTTAATATCTGCTGATGATAGATTAGGAGAAACATCAGTGTTCGGAGTATCGGTTAAATGCATACTGGGCAGTGGCACGTGACCTTAAAAAATCATTGATATAGGGCATACCGGGCAAATGCATACAGGGCAGTGGCATTGAACCTTAAAAAAACATTGATGTAGGGCATACCGGGCAGTGGTACTTAACTAGACCTATTATATATTTCAGACATTTACTAAAACGACTATGTGATTGTCAGCTTGTCAGCATTCACCGAAAATCAACAACCACCAATTTCGGCCATTCACAGTAACATAAACATATATATATATATATACATATATTATTTTAAGAGAGCATACGTCTATGAAGTATTAAAACAGAACAGACCGGCCGTCGTAAACAGGCGATGAACAAACCAAAAAAAAAAAAAAAATGCAAGTTCAAAGCATTCCATTGTTTTCGAATGCATGAAGGCGTAATTTGTTTTTATTTCAAAGAATGCATTCCTTTTAAATAAATAAGAGCATATCTTAAAAAAGAAGAAGAATAATTTTAAAGAAACTCTGGAACAGCGAAAGCTGTATAAAAAGATAAAATTTCTGTTTAAGAGAAAATGCATATTCCAATTTGAACTTTCCCGCGCACTTGTTTTTATCGTCATTCCCATGGAAACAAAATATATGTTCCTCTTTTTCCTGAAAAAGGTTCCTTTTTGTTGGAGAGTATTCTTATACATCTGCCGTTCTTTTAAACATATGATGAAGTTCCTTGACGAATGCAAAACTATTCATGGAAAACCAAATCTCGGATGGCTGGGGGTTTACACACACGCAACAGAGAGAGCAACTGAATACTGAAATGGGTGCTGCTATCTTCCGTTTTTCTGTATTATAGATGACTCAACGGGACCATAAAAGAAATAAATACATATTACTTTATACAAATGTAGATTAGATACCTTATATTGTATTAATGTAGTGTTTAAATTTTTTCTGATAAAAAACTTGATTTCTTTTATTAATTACTTCAAGAACTATTCGAGCAATTGTTATATATTATTTTACCCCTTACAATTGCATTCTTTAAGTCGATGTAAAAATTTGTATACCAATCAATTCAATATCAATCAATTTGCATACCATTAAATTTTTTTGACTATTGTTAAATATTGTAATAAAAATAAATAATTGATAAAATTTTTTTTTGCATGGAATTATCTTTGGATAAACAAATTTTATCATTCGTTTATGTTCCTGAGATTCGTTGAAATACACGTAAAGTAAAATTTACAAAAAGAGTTCCAAACTTTCGAAAAAAAGATATGTCTATTCCGATATATATATTTTTAGAAAAAAAGTTTTTTTTTTCGATTTTGTTATCTCCTGCACTAATGAATTAACATATTTAAGGTCAAGCTGTCAAATTATTAATAAAATTAAGTACGTTGAAATCTGATTAGTAGATCATAAGTTATTAAGTGTATTGATTCTTTTTAGTTCGCTCATGAAACATGGCTTTAATTCATTTCTAATTATAAAAACATTTCAATACGCATTATAGATATATGCTCAAAGCACTAAAACGGTTTGAATAATTTATTTCTAGAAGAATATCTTATTTTTGTAAAGACCATTTTGGTAATTTCATTAAAAAATCGACAATTTTTTTCACTATATATATTATATGTATATAATATATATATAGATATAATTTGTAATATATAATACATTGTATACATAAGTTATAATATCTCTCTGATTATGGTGTCTAACTACTTAAAAAAATTGTATGAAGGAGCTCTTTAAAACAAGTTAACAGACAACTGAGATTTCATTTAGTATAAAGGGTGTAATTTAAATGTGTACATTTTAGTGGAAAAAGCTTGCATCAAATTAAGCGCACTCACACTATACTTGAGTTATTTTCGCTTCGGAAAACACCAATGTTGACTCACTGTTGGATATCGCCAACAAAATTATTGCAATTCACACGAGTTGACGTCAGTTTGCGACATCAGTCAATCAAGCGAATTTTTAAGGAAGTGGATGCGTTTCTTGTTTTTTCAGTGGCGCAATCTATGGCGAAGAATACGAATTCAGTCACATCCCATTTTACAGGGAGGATCCAATCGCACTCCAGTCATTCATCCGCAAATCATAATTTTAATCTGAACCCGAGAACGATAAATCTCCAATTCAGTATCCCCAGTGGTAGGGATTTTTTATGGGAACTTGGATGACTTTGCGACCACGATAGATTTAACGAGCACCACTCAACCTTAAATATACAGGGATTTTTTAGCCGTTGGGATTCGAACTAATTTCCTCACGAACACGAGCCCGCCGTCCTACCAACTATGCCATCAAGGCCCTTTGTTGGCTTGTATTTAACTGGTTTGTGTTGAACATGTGTTACACAGCTGCTTACTATTGCTATAATATAGTAATACAGTCAAACCCCGCTATAGTGAACCTTCAAGTGACCGAAATTTCGGTTCACTATAAAACGGGAGTTAACTATATCAGTTACGCAGGCAATTTAACTAATGGTTCCCAGACTCCTCCCTTTTATTACACATTATTCAAATAAATGACTAAAAAATATTATGTAGCAGCAAAATTTTTCATTACTCTTCTTCTTGCGCACAAAAAAAAATTTATAATCTTTAGCTGATAAGCAATCCTCAACATCAGATATGGAAACACTTCCCGACTCTCATATCATTTTTCCTGAATTTCTGTTACTCCGCTTTTTAAACCTGTCTAACCTGCCATTCGAGCACATAAGAGTAGTCTCATAAAATCGCTTAGCAAATTCATCGACATTTGTCCAGATACTGGAAGATTGCGGCTTCTTCGAGTGGTGAACCACTTCAGTAATGCTTCTTCAACATTCTTCTGATCTGCTTTTCTCAACTTTTTTTCGCCATCTAAATTTTTTTCGTGAGCAGAAATTATTAATAGCCCATTTTTCAATATGTTACGAACTTCAGATTTGGATAGTTTATATTCCCTGCAAATATCCGCTTGATCGGTCTATGTATTTAATTTGAAGTAGAAATTTCCAAATTATTATAAAAATTTTTTTTAAAAAATCAGTCGAAGACAGAAAAAAGTTCATTGTATCCAACTTCCTCACTTTTTTGGTTCACTATATCCACCAAAAATAACATTCTCCGTGTATAGCAATTCACGGGACCGAACATTTCGTTCACTATATCCGGGAGTTCACTATAAACCGTGTTCACTATAGCAGGGTTTGACTGTATATTATTGTACAATATGCTAAACACCGTGGTATGAGTGTAACATAACTCATAGTTAATAAATTTTTAGTGTAATTTGGCTACCAAAGTTGTGGCAATTACTTTACATCCAAAGCACGATAGTGAAATATCAGGAATGTTCCTTGCCGCTTATTATTCCGTAGTCACGAAATTTTTCGAAAAGAACAGCTAAAGTTGTTCCGTTGTTTGGCGTGCGATAGCGAGTAGCAATATTTTTTGTCTTGAGACCAATATGTTTTGCTTTGAAATGTAGTAACCGTAATTTGTTGTTTCAGAATAAATAAAAAAATTTTTTGAAAAGGAAACTGTTAAGTAATAAATGGACCCAAGCTTAAATATAATGAATCCGATTTGAGCTCATAGCACTAAAATTTTTGTCATTTCCTCTTTCTTACTTTTTAAGTGAGCCCTCTCTAACTAATCCCTAACTTTACACGAGAAGGCAATAAAATATTCAATGGTGAAACGAACTTAGGGAATTTCATGTAAGCAGTGGCAGAAATCAATATCAAATCTCCCCACATAAAATATATCGTGAAAATCTTCGCTTGGAAAAAACACATAAAAAAGGCCAAATGTTTTTTGGTAGAAATGTTTTTTTCTAATGCGAAATAAAATGTAAGCTGTGTAGCAAAATCAAGACTTTCTGAAAGTCAAGTCCTCAGGTTTCCAATACCTACGAAAAAGACTTTTAATCTTTTCTGTTTTCCTAAGTATTTATTTTTAAACACAATTTGATGCATTTCTTTTCAAAAATAAAATAATATGAAAAAAATCGAATAAAAATTAAACAAATACGCTTTTAAAGTTTGGATTCAGTAAATTTCAGTACTATCAATAAAGACCAGTGCAAAAAAATTAAATAAAAAAAGAGTACGTTTTTCAAAGAGGGTTTCAATAAAGAAAAATTATAATACTTTTTTTAATGGAAGTTTTAATATAAAAGTTTGATGAAACCGAAACGAAAGAAAGTAGGGTGAAACTGATAAAAGACGTAAACTGATAACAACCCTTATAATACACGTGAAACTGATAAAAGACGTGAAGTCACTTGCAAAAGACGTGAATGAGAGATTTTTTTGAGAGTATAAGGTTTTTACAAAAGTGATGCACCCTTCTTTGGTAATTTTAAGCTTTTTAAAAATTATTTGCTTCTTTTTAGTGCACGCTATTTTTAAGATTTTTTTATTATTTTATTTCATTATTTTCATCTTTTGAGTTTGAATGCGCTCTTTAACTAAAAGAAAAAAGGGTTGATATTTAAATTAGTGATTTATTTTACTTGTATCATGTCGGAAACAATTGAACTTGTATTTGAATCAGGCGCAAAGCTCTATTTAAAAGTCATGTTAGTTGGAATTTGTCGAAAATTTGATTAAAGATAATTTATTTAGAGTAAATATAACGATAGATTCTGCTTGCAATAGTGAAGAAACAATTGAGATTTGCATTGATATAAGGTAAAGCGATCAAAATATTTTTTATCTCTCTAGCTAGTCTGAAAATATTTAGAATTATGCGTGCTATTAAATAATGATGAATTCCGCCTGCAGCTGTAAGAGAAAGGTTTAAAATTGTAGTGTTATAAGTTACAGTGCTTCAGTAAGTAAAGATATAAGTTGCATTAGAAAAGGGTTAAAATTTAACTAAAAAAACTGAAGTTTTTATCTCTACAATAATGATAGTGAGTTAAAAAAAACATAACAAAAGCATTTATGTTGCTAAAAGCCATCATTGTCTCATTGCAAAGTAAGGAAATATCTCTTATCCGAAATAAATATTGGATTCAAAGAAAAAAAAATGCAGGGTGAGCCTGAGCAATGCAGCTCATTTTTACTGGGTGATAGAATACATATTTACACGAGCAATGTTCGTCATAGAATGTATGTTCGGAATACAAGCTGTGAGAAATTAAATGGTATATTTCCACTGTCACATTTAAAGAATTAACACACGAATGATGCTTCAGAAAACTTTTTATTCACGGGAATATAAGTGATGTACGGAGCTCAAGATAGAAGTTGGACAACCCTAAATAACTTTTGATCTAATGATCTGCTCTTCACGTTCTCAATCAATACTCAATCTTAACGTACTCAATCTTAATGGTTTGAGAGTGCGCCTTCAAATATGCTAATTAATTAGTACAGACGATATTTTAAGCAACGAAATCACTCACGAAAGAGTACTATCTCTGAATAAACATACCTTTTTTTGACATATTCAGATTTCTGACCCCCAAAATTGGCTGCAATTAGGGACACATGGTCCCAATAATTTGATCAGGAGGCCGTTCCTAAGTTCGGACCCTTTATTAGTAATTTTACTTTTTGCTTATTTCGTTGTATTTTGAGAAAGTTTTAAAGGGAATAGAAAGATAATTCAATGCAAGAAATAACCTTTAATAAATATTGAACATTTTTACTATTTTATTCAATATTAGTCAAAGAAATATTGAATTGTAAGGTATAAAATTATTAACATTATCTCAAAGAATATAATTTTGCATGGCAAAATGCAAATTTGAGTGAAATCGGTAGAACAGTTCTTGAGAAATCGAATTTTACAAATACGACTTTCGTGAGATTAGATTTTTCAGGAACTATTCGATCGATTTCACTCCATTTTTTTATTTTACCATGCAAAATTATATAATCTGAAATAATGTTAATAATTGCATTGATGTTAATTTTTAGCAAATTTGTCTGCAACCCAACGCAGTCAGACAGTATTGTTAAAATTTTGATTAATCTAATAATAGAGTGCAATAAAGTGGAATAAATTCGTATTGAATAAACGCCTTTAATCAAGTTAAAAAAAAATTTTCTTTATTTTTTGTACGTTACGGTGCTTTTTAAACGGATCTTTATAATTGTGATTTAAACAAGTTTTTGAGATGTTTTAAAAAAAAGAGGTATTGGTAATATTTCCTCCATTTTATTTTTAAGTTAGTTGAAAAATTATTTGCAGATGATGTAGTAATCTTTAGCGCTCACTTGTCGACCGGAAGGGCTTCTGCTACCAGCCAAGTACCAGCTACCAGCCAAGTAAGAAAAATCTATAAAACAATCTTTTCAAAATAAAACCCTAATGCTGAGATTGGTGTTTTAATTTATAAAATGTAAATAACTGCTAATCAGCAATAAATAATGCATTTAAATAAAAAATAAAAGTTTTTTTTTCAAAATCAGCCATATCTGGTTTTTTAAGAAATTAAATCATTGATCGTCTGGATTAAATCATTGATCAAAAAGGATTTAATTCTTTGAGAAGTAAACGATAAGGAACTAATTAAAAGAACAAACAAATAACAATAATGCAGCAAACAAAATATTTAATTTCTTATCCGACATTGAGGCTATGATTGGTTTGTTTAATAAATGAATGCACAAAATCATTTTGTGAATAAATAATTCTTTCTCCTACAAAAGTGATTTCGTTTCTATTCTTTGTCCAATTGTCTTTTACATATCATCTCTGTTGAAGGGGATAAGATGAGCAAACCTTTTTGAGAATCGTCAGCGTCGTTCTTTATAATTATGCAAATAAAGTGGAATAAATCTAGCATTCTATTATCTCTTATATGATACGCGTGAAAAGAACTTCTGGTAAAAGGACAAACAAGGGAAGAAAAGAATATTATTCCATTCCTTATGGAATAATATTCATACAAATCAAAGAAATGGTTATGCTGAAAATTCTAAACAGATATTATGGAACATTTAAGAGCATATAAAGTACGTCATTTGCTTTCAACAGTGCCCATAAACCCTTTCGTATTTATGAAAGGAGCGAAATAATAAACCAGGGGATTTGAAATGTTTTTCTATTATAGCTTTTAAAAGCGTGCTCTAAATGAATGTCCCAGAAGACTTCAATTTTCGTGACTTTGTGCGGACAGAGAATAAATTTTTGGAAGGAAAAAATTTATCCTACAATCAATTTGAATTAAATATATTGGAAATTTATTCAACAATCAAGTATATGAATGTTCTGCTTCAAATTGCACTTTGTTTTGTAGTGAAAAATTTATAAGGCTTATAAATCTGAATTTACTGTGTGAAATTGTGCAAGTCGAACACTGGAATAAAAACAAAATAGACATTCAAAAATTATCAACTGTTATACTTGTAGCAAAGAATAACATGCGAACCGATCTGCAGCCATCTAAGAAGAAATGGAGTTTAAATTTGACGGTCTGAAATAGCAATTTTTATTCGTGGACTTAACCACTTGTACACTCAGAATATTCAATTTGTTTGAAAGTAATTGTAATTTTAAGTGCCTTGTTTCACAGTTTTTTCTCATTTTCTTTTTTGCTTTAAATATTGATTATTTATCCATAGTTTCAGAAAGATTTATTTTTTCAGTCTCAAGAACTTTATGTTACGTGCTCTGGCTTGTGTTGTCAAAAATAACAGGAAAATATCTATGCGATGTTGTCAGTTACAAATCTTCACACTTATATTGAAATTGAATAAAAACAAAATCTTAATACAAGAAGGATAAAAAACCGTTCCCCATTTGAAAGGTGTTTTTCCAAACTTCAAAATCCGTGCATTTTGCTAGCAAAATTTTCTTAATTGTTTTGGAAAATATCGACTTTCAAATAAAAAATTGTGATTAATGTGCAGTAATTACAGAGGTTGGTGAAAGGAGTGAGCAGGGGCGCTGATTTTTAGTAGTTATAAATAATTTACCATAAAAATTCAGTCTAGACCAATGTTAATGATTTAAACTATTTTTGTGCAAAAATGGCAGCAGAATAAAAAATAGAAATTATTTATTTATTCTTCAAAATATTACTTAGAAATATTCTCTTAAAATATATAATGATGATGGCAAAGCAGATAAACAAAAAACTTGTAAATGAAATTAATTTTCCAATTTCATTTCTGACACAAAAGCAAATTATTATTATTTTTTTTAAAATTCCCTCTAAGACGCTATAATTAAGATTAAAAGGGTTTTATATGGATAGGAGATATTTGAGATTAAAAAAATATTCTTTATAAAGAATGTTCGAGTCAGCCCTGCTTTAGAGTAACTTTTTTATGGGAGCTTTTATCCAAGTAGAAGTGTCACGAAAAATTTATCTGGATAAAAACCGGGCAATAATAGAAGCTTTTTTCATCATGTCACACCTCTCTCATCCACTTACCATTTCAACTATGAAGAAAAATCTTTAAATATTTACTAATTTTTCAGTTTTACATCATATACTAATCATATATTACTAATCAGTTTTATATCATATTTTACTAATTTTTCAGCTTTATATCATATACTAATCATATATTGCTAATCAGTTTTATATCATATACTAATCATGCATATAATGCATTACTAATCAGTTTTATATCATATTTTACTGATTTTTCAGTTTTATATCACATACTAATTATGCATACAATACATTACTAAGCTGTTTTATACCATATTTTACTGATTTTTCAATTTGATATTGTTTCTTTTACTTGGATACTGAAAACCATTTACCAAAATTCTACTCTATTAACTACACTAAAAATTACACTCTGTTTCCTCACATCTGATAAAATTATATGTTCGTTTATTTTTTAAAAGTATGACGCTTTAATTGTTAAGAACTTCAAGAAATTAAACAATTAATTTGCTTCAACGAAATTAAATATAAGCTTTATTATTCTTGAGAGAAAAAGTTTCCAAATTTATTTGCTTGAAATAATCAATGCTTATTAAAAAAAAGTATTTGTGTCGAATCTCTTTTAAACTGCAATGTTCAGCTAAATAATTTGAAAGACCAAAAAATAGAGAGGGTTAACAACAAACATACTTAGTGAAAAATAATAATAATAAAAAAAAATTTTTTACATTATAAATAAAATTTTTGATCTGAGAATCAAATTTTTTACTCTCAAAGCTGTAATTTTTATGTTTTCCTTCATCCAGTCAGGCTGTCTGATTAATTGTTTTAAATAATAATTTTAGTATCAAAATTTAATACAAGGAACTATCTCTAAATAAACGTACATATTCTATTTATTTGGGATACTAACCCTCAAAATATGATGCAATTTTGAATATATGATCCTCTTATGGTCCAATCAAGAGAGATCTCGGAATCTTGAACCCCTAAATGTCAATTTTAGTTTTTTGGGAGCTTAGCCAAATCTTTCGAACTATTTTTTAAAAAAAAATAAGTAATGTCTACATCCATTAAAAAACGCGTTTATCCAAATACGATTCAACAAAAATCTATTTTTAATAATGTTTCAATAAAAGTTGAAAGTCTCTTAATATAATGAGAATTTATTTTTCCATGATCATAATTTTTTTCAAGAATTTTTTACTTTAAGGAATCAAAATTAAAAAATTAAAAATTTCGTTGTTAAGTTTACTAGTTGGCTTCTCTCTCCCATGGTTGTGTCTCATTCATCACTGTTTTTTCCCCTTTAAAAGCTAATTTTTCAAGAAGAAAAAAAAGATAATTTTGCTTTTGAAATATATTAATTATTATAATTGCATGTAAGAAAAGTTTGTTACATGTTTTGTTAATCTATCATAGCGAAATGAACGAGTACCTTGATTTAAAAAATGACCAACAGCGAGAAAAAATGTTTAAATGAATAAAAACAGAATAAAAACACAATAAGAAGTTAATTACCTTGTTACCTTCTGCCATATTTTCAAACCGATATGAGTTTAGAAAAAAAACTTGTGTCGAATTCATGAATGAAAATGGCTCTTGTTAGCAACTCCTCAGCGGGCAGTTGTATTTCATCGGGCTTCAAAGCAGCCCGCATGGTATTTAATAATATTAGATTAACAGTTAACAATTTTCAAACTAATAATCAAATGTTAATTTTTTTGTTTTTCCCATTGTAATTATTGTACACATTTTTCGAATTTTCAATTAAGTCCTACAGTTTTTGAGTAAAAAAATACAGTGTAACGTAATTTTGTAAACACAAAACAGCGATGGTGGCGTTAATTTCAAGTTTTCAATATAGAGAGAATGAGTTTTGTAACTATTTTGTATTAAAAACGTTGTAGTTTGACATTAGGGAAATATTTAGAGACTTTATCTTTAGATCTAGAATTGATATTTTCCTTCTTATCTTATTTAAATATCTTATTTAAAATATTGTTTCCTAATTATCAATAATTCACACAGTAAATACAACCGTCATAAAAATTTAAAAAAACCTATAGACAACTACTGTTTGCATAACGGACACCTTGTTACTTTCTTCCATATTCTCGAACCTTCTTCTTCTCATTGGCACGACAGCCCAGGATGTGCCTTGACCTTCTCAACAAGCCTATGCCAAGACATTCTTCCCCTAGCCAAGGTTCTCCAGTTAGTTATCTTTAAAATTTGTAGGTCCTTTTCAAGGCAGTTTAAAAATCTTAGGTTTGGTCGTCCTCTTTTTCTTGTACCTGTTGGCCTGGCACAGAAAACTTTTTTGGTTGTCCTGCTATCCTCCATTCTTATAATGTGGCCTGCTCATTTAATCCTTTGAATTTTGATAAATTTAATGACATCAGGTTCTTTATATGCTTTGTAGAGTTCCGTATTTGACCAGGTACCGTTTTTACTTATTCCACCAAAAATGCTTCGCTGTATTTTTCTCTCAAATCTAGCTATCATATTTTCATCTCCACGGGTCATTGTCCAGGTCTCACATGCGTATGTAAGCACTGATCGTATGAGACATTTATAAAGTAACAATATTCTCGAACCAATTGGAGAAATAAACTCGTTTTAAATTAGTAAATGAAAATCGCCAGCACCGCAGCTGGCAGATGCGTCACAGCGAGCTGATGAACAGTGCGCATGGTATTTTATTATATTATATTTACAGTTAATAATTTTCAAATTAATTTTCAAACATTATTTTTTTGTTTCATTGTCCTTATTGTAAATACCTTTGAAATGTTAAATTCCTAAACCCTGCAGTTTTTGCGCAAAAATGAAAAAAGATAAAAGTGTAACGTAATTTTGAACACTTAAAACAGCGGCGTCATTTTCGAGCTTTTCACATAGAGAGAAGGATTTTATATTGTAAATATTTTGTATTAAAAAAGTATTTTTCCGTTTTGGGAAATGAAATATAGAATTGATATTTTCCAACTATACACAAAAAAATATTACTTTAAATAATGTTTCCTAATTATCAATAGTTCATATATTAGATAAACATCTCATTTTTTTTTAAAAAAAAGTCCCGCAAATCTATATACAAGTATTGTATGCATAACGGAAACAATCTCGAAACCGAATCACACAGATATATTTACCGTCTCATCTTTTTAGCTCTCTCTGTCAACACAAAGTGGTCGGAAAAATAAAATCCATAACATTGAATAGAGACCCCATATAGACCAATCGATCAGAGGTCACATTGACCTCCTTGAGAAGTAAACCTGGAGGGTAACCAACCCCAGAATCCAAAATGTTAAAGGACGAATGTCAAATAAAATATATATATTTCTCTTTTACTATTTTCGATAACCTTCTTGTGGAAAGAAAAATATGTGGTTTTTGAATATAGGATTTTGGTATCTCTACCAAGGTAGAGGTTTTTATTTTTTTAAATAAAAGTATTTCATAGGGGCTTTAAGAATATTTTTTTTACCTGAAAGTGTAATTTTAAAGAAATAATATATGCTGAGCAATATATTTACTTTTGTATATATCAAATCAAACAGAATCAAGCAATACTTAAAAAATGTAATTCATTAAATAATTAAATTTTAAATTATTCGTTTTAAAATAATGTGTGAAACAACGAGGAAAGAAACACATTAAGAACTACTAATTAACTATTTATAGTTCGTAATAACCCTTTAGCTGTTACAAGCTATATATGTAACATATAAAATTACAGCTACATAAAATCAATGGTTCTAAAAACTAAATCTAAAAGAATAATATTTTATTAGTAGATAATTCATTTTAATACTCATTTTTAAATTTTAATTACATATTCATCTGGTCTTATGAAAATCAACCTGCAAGAGTTGTTTCTAGGGTTTCGGCTCCTTGTAAATAATTTGTAATTTTTTTTCGAAATAAAACAGTAAAAACTGATATTGCATTTTTCATTCTAAAGAAGTATAGTTAAAATTTAACAAACATGAAAATCCAAAAAATGGATTAGGATGGACTAACTTCATAACAAAAGGAAAAATAGAAAAAACTCGGAACTACACGGAATTGAATGGAAACTACAGTCTCTAAAAAATGGAATCAACAAGCCGTTATATATATGGTTTCTTATAGCATTATCTAAACCTTAATTTGACATTATAAAGTTGTTCAAAGGAATTACTGGATTTCAAAAATTTATATTTTCGAAATTACATATTACAATATTTATACATTTGTTTCATTTATTGCATGCAAATTTCAATAAACGATGCATGTAATTAAAGAAAAAGATAACAATTTATTTTAAGTTACAAACTTTGTGACCTTTTTTCGTTATTCGACGAACAAATTCGTTCGAAACATTTTGTCGTTTTATACTTTTGATGGTTTCTAACGCTTTTAAATGCGTTAAGTTCTTGTAGTGTTAACGTATTAATGGTTCATAAATAGTGTTTTTGACGTAAATCATAAAAAAAAAAAAATCATATGTCGTAAGGTCAGGATATCTTCGTGGCCATGTGATAAAAGGATAATCATTTGTCTCCTGCTCTTCCATAACACTGTTTATGTAACACTTATGAACCAGCATAAGTTTCATGTTATGCAGCATTAAAAAACAATGCTAGTTTGGTACTAAAAAATATACGGAACGAATTGGATGTTTTATAACCACAGTTGAACAATCGACAAAGTTTCGGGCTTATTAATGCTCAACTCCGTAGTCATGTAGTTTTGAGACAATCAAGAACACTCGGGAACTCTTGGTTCAATTATTGGGAGAAATTTGCTTTCGCAGAGGATTTTTTGATGGAACTAACCCACATTTGCGTTATAAGGAGAGGGAAACCACGAAAACCTCCCATGGTTAATCAGGCGCGGCAAGGGGAATTTAAACCATAATGTGTCTAATACTGAGGATATTTTACGTCAGCAATTTGGTCGGTGCGAGCCGGTTGCGGAATTCACATGGATCAGCCATCGCTGGGATTCGAACCCTGTTAACCTCATTGGAAAGTGGATGCTCTATCCCATGTGCTACTACGGTTTGAATTGGGCGTTTTTAAAACCGTCGCTGGACAGCCAACTAAATGCTTTGAGTTTACGTCTACTAATGTTCAACTATGTAGTATTGTCATTTTGAACCCAATCCAGAAGACGAGGGAACTCCTGGATCAAGTATTGGGAGAAATTTGCCTTCATAGAGGACTTTTTGATGGAACTAATCCACATTTGCGTTATATAGAGAGGTAAACCACGAAAACCTCCCACCTGGAAACCTGACTGCAAGGGGACTCTAACCCATTGAGGATATTTTAACGTCAGCACTGTGGTCAGTGCTAGCCGGATGCGATATTCGTATTGACCAGCTATCGCTGGGATCCGAACCCGGTTCACCTCATAGAAAGGCGAACGCTCTATCCCCATTACCATCATGGATGCGAATTAGGTGTTTGTCGAAATGTTGGTGCTGTGGGAAATGCTAGGCTTATGTGTGTTAGGCCGACTTATCATCTATTTTTGGAGCAAAGAGCTAACATAAGCACAATACTAACATAACGTTAACTTGCGAACTAGTTTGCTCCAATATTGCTTGATAGGTCAGCTCTGATAGGATAGGAGCCTTATTACCGTGGATGTGGAAGAATGACGTCACTATGCATAAGGCTCCTTTCAACAAACGATGCTACTGTATGGACAAACTGTTAATCATTGTTTTCTGCCATATGTCGAATCATTTCAACTAAAAAATAATGAATGTACGTCTCCTAACTTGGTCTTAAAAATTTCTTAAATTTGTTTAAAATATTATTACCATAAATGATAATTAATTTAATATTATTTTTTTTCAATATTTAAAGAATGAGGTTAAAAAAATACAATTAACGAATTCGATAATAAAATGTAAGTAACAATCTTTTAAACTTGAACGATAAGGAGACCGTTAATGCGCGCATTATCTAAGAAAATTGTAGAAAACTCTTGTTTCCGCACTTTAACGGATCATCTTATTTAATCCGCAGAATAACTAGAAAATGTGCACGTTAACCAATTTTTTTTTAGTTATAACAGTTATACAAAAGAAGTCATCAAATCCTTGTAGCAGAAAAAAATACTTGAATTGTTTTCTTTAATTTTTCTGTTTAATTCATTGTAATGCATAAAATACTTTCGAAAATATAAATATTTAAAATTAAGTCAGTCATATTTTCTAATCCCGTATTTTGAACGTCACACGAGCTCGAAGATAATAAATTTTGCGAGAAAACTTTAAATGAGAAGCATTGATATTGGCACGCAGATGAAATCACCGGGTGTGAGATAACGGTTACTCGTTCATTTCAGTAATTATCTCCCCCTGAAGTTCACAGTTTTGAGCAATGTTAATGACCTACGGTTTTGTTTTGACACTTTTCTAATTTAAATAAAAAGAATAATTTGCAGAACTATGCATAATTAACTTAACTAATGTGTTAATGAAATATGCAGATATTTCACATTATTTCGCGAGGAAAATTTAACCACCGATAAAAGAAAGTAATTGTCAATTTTCTGAAATATGTATATGTGTATATGTATAAATAATTTGTTCATATTTTAAATTTTATTTATAGAAATTTCTTTGAAATATAATCGTAAAAAATGACTATCACAATTGTTAGTTGCCGACCAAAAAGGTTATGGATGATTTCGAAACCAACGCCGTAATGGCAACATTATGAAATGGGGCGACATCAAGCACCAGAGACCTTCACTTGCCGGGGGACTAGATGTTCCCTGACAATGTGAACCCAGATTCTAAACCGTCTCCAAGTACAAACCTTGGTTCTTAACAATGGAAGGTCAATGCCTTAGTCACTGTGGCATGGTTGATTAAAATTATTGTAAAGATATTCCTTTGATATAAAGTATTCCTTCGATAGATTATAAATTAACAAAAAATGTCTAAAAAATAAAATTATCAAATTAAGCTAACTATTAAAATTAATGTGCGACAATTCAGTGCATTTTTTTAAAAAAAATATGCATATTAAGATTTTATTTTGTTGTTGGTTCTAAGCAAAACTATTTTGTTGGACTATCCTGATTTTTGTGTGGTTAAAATGGATTTTTTTAAATTAACATGACAGCCTTGCTTATTTTTAAGATACCTTTCTTCTTATAAAACACACATTTCTAGCAAAACATTTAGAATATTTTTTAATGGAACTGAAAATATTAAGCTTTAATATTTAAAAAAATTATTTTGAATAAAAATACCCATATTTTAATTTGGCATCTAAATTTATTTTACAACGATTCCGAAATTGAAATTGCATACTTTCATTATTGATATTTATTTTAAAAGAGAATTTAAAAATCACAATCTGATAGTTTTGGTTCAAGTATTCTATGATGTAAAATATATGGACTATGAATTATGTAACGTGGATCAGTTTCACTTTAAGTAAAAACGTTTGTTAGAGATAACTTACAAGATTGAAATAAAGTATAAATTTCTAACTTCTAAAACTAGCACAACAATATTAGTCACTAACTGTCGAAAATTCCTTAAATTGAATTTTAAAATGTTAATCATGCTTTAAAATGGAAGCAATATTCTAAAAACAGGAAGAAAAAGAGAACTAAGAGTGGGAATAATTACCATGTTAAAAAAATGTTCCATTGTAAAATTCTCGTCTAAGTTCATTTTTAAAGCATTATTTTTCATCACTTTTATTCTTTTAACAACCAGCATTACTTTCATCGTCTTATTTTTTTGTCTTATTTTTTTTGTTTCATTCATTGTTGAAGTCACCTAGGATTGCGACTATCGAATTCTACTCCCACAAGCCAATTATCAATAAAGTAAAAAGTCTATCGAATGAAAAGCATTAAAAGGGAAATTTAGAAGAAAAAGCCCATTTAGAAAGTAAAGAATTCTGGAGAAGGATACTACTTTTGATGAAGGAAGTTATGTGTTTATACCTTTAATTGAAACTTTTAACATAATTTTGGAAAACGAATAGGAAATGAAACGCTATACACTTAAGCAGAAGCTACTGAAAACAAAGAAGGAGTAGAATTCCTTCAAATTTTTAAAACTTTTGTCTCAAGGATTAAAATTTAACTTATACATTTTGGTAAAATATATATAT
>NC_092204.1:89885248-89912365 GCF_043381705.1 Parasteatoda tepidariorum | reverse complement strand
AAAAAAAAAAAAAAAGTATAATAGTCATAGTATAAATATACTTGATGATTAATCTATAACTTATTGCAGTAATTAATAAATTATTTGATTAACGTACCTTTATTAATTAAGAGTTTTAATATAATATATTTTAAATTTTTATTTTTCTCAAATTATATTTATGCGCATATCATTATATGTACTTTGAGGTATATATCTAATTAAAAAATAAAATTAAGTAAGCTAATGAAGCTAATGGGTTCATACCTCATAAATGAATAATTATTTTAAGACCTTCTGTTTTCATATTTGTTATAATATATATTACTAGATTTGTTTTGGTATTATCTTGTAAAGATTGATTTCTGATTTGGTTAGGTCTAGAAATCAATATAATTAGATTTATTATAATAATTTATATAAAATATAGCATATTAAATATTGAGTCTTGTATAAAATATTTTTTTATTCAGAGATTAGGTTCAGTAATATTACTAATTTTTATATATATAAGAATGGAAATATTTTCTTATTTGGGTAGAGTATTATTATGTTATAAAATTGGAGGGGGGCCTTTTTATTTTTGATTTCCTTCTATTTGTAGAAGAATTAGATGGTGGTCTTGTTTTTATTTGATAACTTTTCAAAAATTGATTCCTATGATATTAATTTCTTTATTTATTAGAAGACTAATTTGAGTATTAAGAATAATTAGATTGATGGTTGGAGTAATAGGAAGAATGAATCAGGTTGAAATAAAACAATTGATAGCTTTTTCTTCAATTCACCATATTGGTTGAATATTATTAAGATTCATAGTAAGAGATATATTTTGAATTCCTTATTTGTTTATTTATTCAATTATAATATTAGGATGAATTATATATTTGGATAATGGAGTAGTAAATAATGTGATGGATTCTGTTAAATTTGAAAATAAATGGATTATTTTATTAGTTTTATTAAATTTAGGTGGGGTTCCCCCCTTAATAGGATTTTTTTTAAAATGATGGTCATTTTATTATTTTATATTATATGAATATAGAATTATACTATTATTATTGATATTTTCTGTAATTATATTATATATCTATTTTCGAATTATATATGATTTTGTATTAGGAGGTAGATTTATATATTCATGAAATTTAAAAATGAAAATTAGTAGTTGGTTATATTATGATGTTATTATTTTAATAAGTTTTTGTTTAGGGTCTATACTATGTATACTATATATATAAAGAATATTAAGATAATAATTCTATTAGCTTTCAAGGTTAAAAGTACTTCACATATATATATATATATATATATATTTACTAATTATAAATACTGATTTACATGCTGTTATGTCCTTAAATTTTCAGTTATAAATTGTGTGCATAGTTTTGAATTTGAAAAAAGGACCATGAGAAGAAAGCATCAAAATTTCAAAAAGTGGGAGAATGAAATATTTTTTTTCATTCGTGTTCTATTTGAAATTTAAAAAAATCACTTATTAAAGAGCACAAATAGCATTGTTTAGATTATAAAAGAAAATCTTAAATTATATATTTTTTAAAGATTTTAAAGTTCCAGACTAACTTAAAAGACGGGGGGGGGGGAGGATAAGACTTGCCTCATTTATTGATGTCAATAATATAAAACACTATAATTGTAACAAATTGTATCTCTTAAACAAAGCAGTTTTTGATCAACCATTTCTTATTTTGGAAAATGTAAAAAGAAAGCTCTCTCTAACTGTGTGTATATACGATTACCAGAAATCTTATGGTTTTTCTTAACTAAATTTTCGGATTAAAATTTTTGTGTATCGATAAAAGTTAAAGGTGGTTTTTCGAAATTATTTTCCCAAGATAAGCAAAACAGCCTAACCACAAACCTAACAAAACTGCAATTTGAAAAAATACATGTTACCTTGTTCAAAAAAGTTATCTAGGCTTAAAAACGAAAAATATTTTTTTTAAAAAAAATATTAAACATAATAAAAAGTGTTTGTTTGCCGACGTTTGTCTACCTGGATAACAAATATCAAAACCAATGGATAATTTTCAATTTTTGAAAATTTAATGTGAATTGACATTGCAAGTATCATGTAACTTTTAAGAAATTAGATAGCCAAAATTAGATAGCAAAGGATTAGTTTTCAACAAAAAGATTACACAAGCCTTTCATTAACGCAAAATTATAGCTCTTCCTTATGATGATATTTTGAGCCGTTTTCATCATTACCATTGTGATCGCTGGATAAAGATTAGCCTAAGGGTTACAAATAACTGTTGCAACTGCACAACATTTATTAAAAATAGTCTATTATTGGCTAAAACAACATTATTTAGTAACTAAGTCTTTAAAAATTTAGATAGCACAAATTAGTTAACAAAGAATTAGATAGCACAAATTAGTCAGCAAAAATTGGTTAGAAAAAAATTAGATTTCACAATTTATACGTGTGTTGTGGTTTGCCTAAGGCTGGCTACAAGTTGTTTCCCCTCTGTGATTTTTTTTTAAAACTTATCATCTGCTATTACCCATTATCACAAAACTATGCCTTTTCTTCATCTGAATATTTTCATCATTAGTACCGTCAACACTGGATAAAGATTGGCTTAATAGTTATAAGTAACTGTTACAACTTCACAGCAGCTATAAAAAATAGCACATTATTAGCTAAAACAACATTATTTAGTAACGACTAAGCCTTTAAGAAGCATCCTAAACGCGAGAGTTTATTTTTTTAAATTCCAGTGGAATTTTTCAATATCGCATTTTTGCCTCCGAAAATGTAGACGTCCATCATTGGTTATCTAAAATGCTTCAAACGCTTCGAAAGAAAAGTGTTTAGAATCGAATTTATTCAAGTCCACAAATGCCCATTTAACCTGAAGAATTTTATCGACGATTACGTAATGAACGGAAGATACAAACTTTAAATAGCACTATTAGTAGCTTAATGGGCCATTTGGAGTCCAACCATCGGTAGAGCGCTTCAGAATAAATCTATTTGCTACAGATTCTATCTCGGTCGAGATGTATAATCCCATGAAAGTTGTATGCTAAACGGAATTATTAATATTTAAGTATATCTTCTGTATTGTAAAAGCACTAAAGTGGCTGAAGATATCCGATTGCGTTTTAAAGTTTCATTTTGTAATTGCCTGCATTGGATAAATAAGTTCCGAGTAATATTTTTTAGTAGAATTTTAAAGGAAAGAATACATTGTTTAAAAATGGTGGGTTATTACAGCACAATCAAACCAATCCTTTAAAAATTATTGAATTTGTTTCGAGCGAAAACTTTTAATCGAGTTTTGTGTAAATGTGAGATCTCGTATTTTGCTATTTTCGTTCGTATTTTCGATCAAAATATTTACGTTTTGGGTCTAAATATTTACAAACCTCTGCATTCTGGACCTAAATATATTTCTAAATGATATTTTTGCAAACTTTTAGTGCAATTTTAAAGCAAGGAATATATTGATGCCTAGAATGTTGTTTTATTAAAGCGCAATCAAATCAATTCTTTAAAAAATGTCTCTGTAGAGAACTTTTGATTGATTTCAGTGTGAATGTGAGTTCTAAATATTTTTAGATGTTTGTATTTTAGCTCAATGGGTGGTGTTTGCAATAAAAAATGTGAACAGCAACAATCTTGATCTCTTGACCTGCTCTGCTTCCGGTTGGAAAGTATATAGCTGCTTACTACAGCTTATTCTGAGAGGCGATATTTTCAAAACAAGTAATTTTGTTTTTAATAAAAGAAATAAATTATATATTTTCTTAGCTCAAATTTGCTGTATATTAACGATATTAACGATATTGAGTAATTTTTATGAGTCAGAAGTGAAAATTTGTTTTAGTTAGTCATAGATGTATTGTTAAAAAAAGGTGACATGGTTGTTAGATTTAGAAAGAACTCGCTTTCTTGGCAGTCCCGATTTGACCTCTTCTGCTTATTACTGTTTGTTCTTGTTGCAAGCCGGGCACCATCACATGTTAGTGTTAGCATATTATTCAAGCAACGAGATTAAGTTAATTTTACAGATGATCATTTAGGTTTATATTTCGAAGTTGGTATGTTGTTCACAAGGGGAGAAGTTTTTTATAACGATTCGTTTTTTTCAAATGACGATTCTTTTTTTAAACACAAATAAAAAATCATATCACATATACACGTATACAAGAAATATTATTCAAGAGAGTCTCAGAACACAATGATCACGTTGTGAACCAAATGTCTTCAAAACACGCCAAAAGCAGTAACCCGGAATTATAGGCAGTAAAGAGGTTGCAGTGCACCCGAGTGTTGAAAACACCATCCATATATTTCTGTTTTGGGTCTAAATACTTCCAAACATTTGCATTTTGGACTTTTAAATATTTCAGAATAATTGTATTTTAGATTTACCGTGTAATGTTGAAATGGCTGGTGAACTTTGAAAAATCAATGAAAAAAGAATGGAGCGCGAAAATATTATACATATGATTCACGGCATCAAGTTTGGGAAAGTTGAGACTTTCATACCACCAAATTGCAAATTTATTTAACGTCCTGTCAATAGGTGGTGCTGCAGTAACGAGCGCTACTTAGCATTCCTAGTCAGTATTTCGCCACACCATAAGTTAGTGAGCGTTTGAGAAAGATTTTGATGATGATTCACAACTTAGAACAGCTGATATTCATCGTTTTGGAATAGGGCAGACTGGGATTCCTCTATTCTGCAGCTCCATCTATTGGCGAGAAGTTTAACTAAATATGCAACTTAGTTGGATTAAATTGGAAACTGGTTTCTTAGTAATAATGCCGAAAACCATACGATTTTTTAACTTACGTTCTCTTTTTTTTATTGATTTTCAAAATATATCAATCATTTTTGGTACACCCGGTATTACTGTCTACTTCATTTTTATTAAGAGCTTGATTTCACAATTTAAGTTTTTTCTATCGCATCTATAATTTACAAGAAGTAAAATAAATTTTAAAAAGTCTTAAAACACACTAGCATTAAATTTAATTTTTCTTTAAAGCAGTGAAAAACCCAAAAAATTCGTTTGAAATTTAAAAACAAATACAAACACGAATTTATTTAATTACTTATTTATATACAAATTTATTTTTAAAACAAAATCTGGATTTATCTGAAAAACTAATTGTAAAGATTTAATGAATGATGCATTCATTTGAAAGTCTGATTTTTATAGTGTGTGAAAGAAACGCTTGACTTTAATATTTGAATCAAATATTTATTTATCGTAATAACAAACATATCGTTAGATGAGTAAATGTGTATGTATAAAGAGAATTAAAAGAGAGGAAAAAGAACAATGAATTCTAGTGATGGAATAAATAAATATGCTCGCACTTTTAAGTACTTACGTTTTCTTCATCTTCAGCTGAACATTAGGTACGAACTTTGATTTGAATTTAAAATATTTTTTTAAATATAAAATTTGATTAATTAGAACTATTAAAGAGAAATATGGAGATACAATTTTGTATAAAATAAGAGATATAAATGAGTCAAAAGCAAGATTCTAAGACATTTTCCTCATCCAAACAAAAATACTGCTCAAAATATACTTAAAATTTGAGAGTATTTTTTATTCATTCACTGTAAATGAAATTAAAGGTATAAAGTAATATAAGTCTCGATGTTTGAAAAATTTGTTGTTTTAAAAACCAAATTTGGTAACAAATCTTATTTCTCTTAATTGTAATTTGTGCTGATAAAATACATTTTTTTTTTTGCTTTCACCACAAAGCCTACACAAAATATTGTTCAATTTGTACTGTAAACGCATAAGCCAGAATCTTCATTAAATGCTGTGTTACAACGAATAAACATTCGAGTCCTAACACATTCTTTCATATCATGTTTGCGTTGTTTACATTCATTTCTTTCTCCCCAAATATGATCTCATTCAATTGACGTTAGCAGCACATATGAAAAAATTAAGTGTGAGTTACTGAGATTGTTCTAAGAACGAACCAGCATAATAAAGGTCTGTAACAAAAACAAAATGCACCTTTTTATAACCTTTTTATAAGACAGCTTAAAAAATAATCATCATCGGGGCAAGAACGCTGATGATAAATGCATTTTGGGCTTCCAGAATGACTTTTTAGACTTCTTTTTCATTGTATATATATATATATATATATATATATATATATATATATATATATATATATATATATATATATATATATATATATATATATATATATATATATATATATATATATATATATATATATATANTATATGTATATATATAAATATATATATATATTATTTTAAGAGAATTTTGATTTTGAATTACTTTTTCTCTTTATAACTAACTGAGAATTTTGAATTGAATCCTGTATTTTATATATGCTCCAACAAGAAGTGTTAGTCTTTATATATGAGATAGTAGGTCCTGTGGAAATAGGTTCTCATGATCCCTTCACAATGACAAGGGATAAGTACAGGAGAAAATTTCATGATTGTGATAAATTTTGAGCATCATGACCTCGACCAAAGACAACATGCCAAATGACACTGAGAACAGTTAAAATTCTGAAAACGGGCTTTCTTTATTCTAATTGCGTAAAAACACAGTGAAAGGGCAACAAATAATAATAAATAAATGAAAAGTTAACTGTTTTATCTTTCTCATTTGCGTCGGTATATTTATCTTTTATTTTTTCGGAATTATTTCGTGGTGTTGAACCATTCCGATTTATTGATGATTTACTTTTTTCAACCCGGAAGAACGGGTATTCAGCTAGTGTAGAAATATTATTGACTAGATAAATTAAGAAGAAAATATCAATGTGTTTTAACAATGCGTCATGATGGCAATTTGTGCATATCGGTTATAGGGAGCACGTTTCTTTTTGGCGATTACTGGGAAAAGCAGTGGCCAATAAATGTTCCCTACAATCAAAAAGTACCAAAGAAAATGGAAAATAGGAAAATTGTTTAAAAAAAACATAAAATAATAATAAAAAAAGACTTCGAAAATCTAATCAAAATTATTCAAGTTTCACAGATTATAACTGAACAATGTAATGAGAGTAAATTCGCTTCAAATGTTTTTTTTAAATTTTTTTATTTAAATCCAAATGATAAATACTAAAACAACAGTTTAACATGAACTACAGTTGATATATATTTGACCAGACTAACTAGTTTTATCTTTACGATCAAGTCTCCAAGAAATTATTGGTTTACATTAGCCTATTATAAGGGCATTTTTCTAACACGTTAAAGGTCAGAAAGTTCTACTTTTTCTATATGAAACATCTCCGATTTCAATATAGCGTATATTGATCTACTACAACTGCAAAATTATTTTAACGTAACACGCCAGTATGAAATACAAAATGTTCAATTCTTTCCAAAAGTAATCCGATGAAAGAAAAGAAACTATTGGAAATTTTAAATTCATTTAAGGTTTGTTTCAAATTTGCAAATATTTCTATCAAAACAGTCTAATCAAACAGTCTACTGCTATTCGTTACAAGTCGTTACGTGTTCAACGCCTTACAGAACCCCGGATAATATTTTCTAGTTTTATTTAAAAAAATTACGACAGTTTTTTTTTTTTTAATTTTGTGATACATGCCAGAAGACGTGTACAGCTCGTCGTTCATAATTCTGTAACAAAAGCATTTTAAAATTCATTTATCTAAAGATTTAAAGATAGAATTCCATGACAATTCATTTGGAACCAAATGAGTCATTAAAGTGAAGGCTCCACAATTTTCCACAATTTCTTTTCTAACGACATGATGGTGGCAATGCGGTTAACTTTTCACATTGACCACTTTTACTTCCTAAACAGGTTGGTATACTCATCGATTTGAAGTTGGAGGGGTCTCAAGCCTCCACAGGGTCGTAAGCCCTAATTCTTCACAATATCCTAACCTCTGAGCCATAACGCAATATTATCGTATTATAACAAAATACATAGAGAAGTTTACTATAATCTTTTCATTTTAATTTTAATTATTTATGCATAAGCTTTAACTTGAAAATTTAGTCATCCAATATTTTTTGGCAATAGCTGATAAGCATTTAATTTATTTAAACTGCAAAAAATACACTGCAAAACACTGCAAAAAATATACACTGCAAAAAAAAAAAAAAAAAAAAAAAAAAAAAAAAAAAAAAAAAAAAAAAAAAAAAAATGGTGTATAGTTTCCACAATTTTTGGAGATGAGCTAAATAAATTTTTAATTAGATATAAATAATTAATTATATATAGAACTGTTGATATCATGCAAAAATTTATCTAAAATTGATAAAATAGCAATTGTTTTGAAAGAATTAGTGCGAATATAACTAAAAATGCTCTTGCTTCTTAAACGAAGTGTTCTTGTAATGAAGCTAAACATAGACTCTATTGCGAATGGAAATATGAGTTGTTAGTAAATAAACGAACAAAAAATTATAAATAAATAAAACTATAACAGTGAAAAAGTAAAGAAAAAATGTGTAAAAATTGTAGTTTACTTCAACATAAAAAATATTGACACTATTCACCAATTTCGGTTTATCTTGTATTTAGGTTTATTTCTTATTCATTACCAGTCAATGATAATCGCTTAAGTAATTGCGCAGAGAATTCATTCAGCCATTAAATCAATTTGACTGAGACATAATAAAAAGTGAAAATGAGGGATATAACTTATAATTTTATCTCTTCTTATCTGAAGCTAATATCAAGTGCTTTGTTGTTGCCAGTAGATAGATCACATTACCTTATTCTATCCTTCTCTCACTTATCACCGGTGATAGATTCTCTCTTTGGCCATATTTACCAACAAACATTATTTCTCTTTGACAAAAGATTTTCCCTCTATCGTTTCTCTCATATAACAAGATAATCGATTAGAGAATACCCCCCATTGAAGTGATTGATGATGCAAAAGTGGACATCTTGTCTCCCGTCATGTCTCATTCCATAATGTGAGAGAAGGGAAATGGACTTTAATCACCGTTCTTGAATTATAGAACACCTAGTACAACATCCAAAATAAGCCTCACTATTATTCTATGGTTCGAAATTGCAATTCTGAGCTTTTAGGTGATTTAATGGTGATGTTCAAACATATTAGCTACTAAAATTATTTTATTTTTAAATTTAATGAGCAAAATGGTTAACTTGTAAGTAGTGTGAAGCAGGAAATTTCAGAACAATTTTGACCATAGGCTGAATGATTAACACTCTGCAATTCGTTTTTCGGAAAACAAACCTATAGAAATACCTCATCTTCAGCGGCAATTCTGAGACTAGCAAAATACATACTTTCCAAAAAAAGGTTAATATTATTAAGGCAGCATCTTTAATAAAATTAATTATCAGCCTTAAATGACCATTTTTTCTGAAAATATTTATATTCAAATAATTTTTAGATTTTTTTTAATGTTAAAATAATTGAGATTGATTTATGAAAAGAAACTCATTTAGCTTATTACCTAAAATTAATTTAGCTTACTGCCTAAAATTAATTTAATTTACAAGAGCTATTTTTTTGGTGGGTGTCATGCTGAAATATGCATAACATATTTCCTAAAATTTAAAAACAAAAGTCATTAATATAATCTGTAATATTTTTATTCCATAACCTTGAATTGAGTTCAAAATAAAATCTAGTTCTGGAGATTCCTTCTATATCTGCCTAACACATTAGCATAGAATTCGAAAATCGTTATATGGTTGCTAATGTTTTGTATTCATTAAAATTCGTTATTATTCCTTACGCTTTCTTTTCCGTCAACACTTTTGAATGCATAAGGCTAAGAGTCTTGGCGCTAAATATAATCAATTAATAGGCAACACTTGGATCCCTTAACTTTCTTTGGCTAAAACTATGCGAACATACACACGGCACTCGCATTTTTGATTTCTTGGTGGTCGGAGGTGTCCTTTTGGGCTTAGCCTTGCAGTCACACTATCCAGGCCATTAATCAAATTTATAATTTGATAATATATATTTATATTAAAAATTAAAATTAATCTTCACTTTGGAGTTCCGCATAATTTAAAAAATAAAGCATTTTATTTATTATAATTTGATTCTTTATTAAGCAATTTATGATTTTTGATAAATAATTGCTTGCCTACATCACTTTGGAATAAAATATGGACAATTGGATCCCTCTTCCCTTTTTGGTGCCTTCTTGACTCCACGTAGCTTTCAGTGTTACCCACATTTATATGTATAAAAAAGCCCTTCATTGGTATGTCTTATTATTATTATAATTATTTTTTTGTATTTTCGGAAGTTATCAGTAAATGGCATACCAATCTTGGGTGGGAAAATAGCTTCCTATTGACGTTCAAAAATTAATGAATTTGATGGGAAGTATGTTACCCACGTTTTTAGAAACGGTTAAAATAATCATTCCCCCTAAATGACAATAATTGTGTTTTTTCAAAAAAAAACCTTAAAGTTTTCAATTTTTGTAGATAAGTTTTAAATGCAATTGGTAGCAGTTTATTTTTTCTCCTCTGTTGCGAAAAGTCAAAAACAAAGTAAAATATTATCAAATTTTGATTTTACTAAATACAGAAATCTTTTTTCTTTTTTTTTTGTATATTACTGTTCTTCTCTGAACCATTTTTTAAAATATAAAAAAATGAACATTTCCATCATTGTTCATCATTTATTTACAAACATACAAAATTTCTACAAAAATTGTAGCAGAAATCAAAAATTATAATTTTATACATATTTAAAAAATAAAATCAATTTACAAAGTTTCAGTTTTGTCCCAAAATTCAATAATTTGTCCCAATAAGGATCTATTTGGTTCCAATATTCTAGAGCGGAAAGTGTAGTGCAAAATTCTTTTTTATATGAATGCTTTTTAAACACTTTAATGTTGCGAATGATTATCATTCCGGCAATTTTTAATCTTTCTGAGAAGAGGTCGTGGGTTCGATCCTCGCCGGCCGAAGACTCCCCGTGTAGTAAATGGTGACTGATGCACGTTAAATCTGTCGAGTCTCAAAGTCCTCCATGTTCCCACAACAAATCAGTACCTCTGGGGGTACTGATCCAGGAGTTTCCTTGTCTTCTGGATTGGTTCGAAATTACAAGGCTACGGAGTTGAACGTAAGTAGTAGTAAACCCATGAAATTGGGTCGGCTGTTCAACGACGGTTATAAAATAAAATAAAATCTTTCTGAGAATGATTTTCTGCAGTGGTGGTAAAATGAAATACAATAATGAGCAGAAACACCTTTTTTTTATTTTGCTAACAGTTCAAAAATAACTATGTCTAGTTATCAAAAATACTAGCTCATTAAATATTAGCCGAATATGTTTTGAAGAAAAAGTAACTAATCAATAAGTCAGTACAACGAAATCATATACCAAACTGAAAAAAATACACCAACATGATTTCTCCGGTATTTATTTCTATATAGCTTCAAAAAAAAACTTTCCTCAATACTTTTATCAAAACTACACAGCATTCATGCAGTTTTAATTGGTACCGAATATACTAATATGACCTATATAAACTGTACCTATATTAGTATATCCGGTACATATTAAAATTTCCCCAATTATCATGAGGCCAGTCGTGCCTATTACCAAAATTAATTCAGCATCATTGGGGCCACGACATTTTAAGGTTTCTATAACGAATAAGTAACTATTTTTTTGCGAACTTTGCTTTTTATGACATAGATTACTATCCTTTTACTTTAATTCGTACCATAAGTACCAAAATTAATCAATAATGATTTTTTATCTTTCTCCTTAAAAAGTAAGTTCTATTTCTCTATTAATTTTTCTTTATCGGGCATATCTTATTTCTTTTTGTATTTCAAATACAGTTGATTTTAAATTATTAAGAACAAAAGAAGCACGCGGTTTCCTATAACTTAATGCTAATTTGGTGACATAGTTCACGTTAATCATCAATATTATCTGACATAACGCATAAAAAAGAATTAAATATTAAGGAACGTGTAATAAAGTCTTTTTTTATCTAATGAGAGCTATAAGCTAGCAATCTTTACTGGTGATTTTTATCAATAGTTAGTCTTGAACCAATAAGTAAATTCCATTTTTCAAATGTCTCTCCCGAATGATCGAATTAAAATTTATGAACGACTAATAGTATCTGGAGCTAAAATTGCCTCTTTCGTCTACAGCCCAAATTTTAGGACGCTAATATAATCGATTTTAGAGTTATAAGAGTAGCAAACACACACGCAAACCAGACAGATTAACTCTTTATTTTATTATAGCAGATTAATTTTTTTATATGTAATGTTGGTCGTAATAGTATTACATTAAATTTAGGAATCCAAGGAATTAATAGCTAACATACATTTCAGTATCACTTTAAATGTAAAAAATTAAATTTTACGCAAAATGCATAAAAGTGGGCAGCTATTTATTATATTTTGTTTATCCGTATCCTGTATCCCATATTCTGATGAAATAGTTGTGATTCTATATTGCTGTGTATGTATTTTTTAGAATAATTTGTGAATTACATCAACTCTAGTATTGCAAAAAATGTCTGAAACTTTGGCTGTTTATATTCTCTATCTTAATGTACTCTTCTGATGGAACACTGAAACCCGCTTTAAACATAAGAAAAAAAAGGGAAGAGCAAGACAGGGGTCAGTATTTATGAGCCATAACAGTATCCCGCGTGAGCTTCACCATGCATTAGCTTTAGCGAAGAAAGCTCATACAACCGCATTCATGATCATTAAATGTTAAGTATTTTTATTTATTTATTTTTCCTAACTAGCTCGTAAAAGCAGACTTTTCACACTAAGCTGAACTTTTTGTTTCAGGAGCTGAATTTTTCAGCTGAATTCTGAGCCTCTTGAATTCTTGTTTGGGAAAATA
The DNA here is from genome assembly GCF_043381705.1 of Parasteatoda tepidariorum. Classification (NCBI taxonomy): domain Eukaryota; kingdom Metazoa; phylum Arthropoda; class Arachnida; order Araneae; family Theridiidae; genus Parasteatoda; species Parasteatoda tepidariorum. The sequence continues at coordinate 89,899,512 of NC_092204.1, read as the reverse complement.
TTTCTAAGATATTAATGCTTTTTTGTTCTTTGCTTAGCTGTTTCCATTATATTTTTTAGACACAGTTAAGAAGGAATAAATTTTTACTCAAATAAAAATTTTGCACCTGTTCCTGCAATTAATCACATTCATACTTCAATTCAAATATTGCTTTCCTTTTATAAGTATTTTTTTCCATCGGCTTCATGATTAAAATATTTCAAAAACAATTTTCTTTTGAATCAAAAATTCGTGGGTGAAATTCCCCAAGCCCTGATCTTTATTACAATTGAGGAGTTTAATAAGAAAAGTATTTCTGTGTCACTAAGTAAATAAAGTATACAAAACAACAGTTGCTTATTCAAAATTTAAAATATGACTTTATTTAAAAAATATATTCCATTTTTTATTTAAAAATATATTCAATTTTTATTTAAAATAATTATTGAATAATAATAAAAATATGGAATAATGAATACATGGTTGACGAGTCACTATAGGTATGGATTTTATTTCTCATATCATATACTTAATTGATACTGACTCACAACTCTAACAAGTGATCGTGACTCCATTTATTTTAATAAATAATTATCAACTTCTTTATTTGCGTCAGTCTTAGTTTTCTGTAACGTTTGATTTAGTCTCATCGTATATTTTAAATTTGCATTTAATCGTATATTTTAAACCTGCACCCACAGTTTCTTCCAGCTCTTTTAAACTATCTTGCGTCTTTAACTTTCATAATTAATTCAGTTCACGAGCCAATTTACTACACGTAAAACGCTTGTTTGTTTATTTAAATATTTTAAGAAATGCATTCGTTATGCGATTTTAACAGTAGACGAAAATTTAACAACCGTACTATCTTAACATAAAATAAAATTGACTCAGTGGCTTATGCTTAGACTTAAGAATGAAATGTAACTTACAAGGTCTAAGTAATTATAACTTCCAAGTTATAGGTAGGTTTCAGTCATCTACAAAAAAGTGCTTCTTAACAATTGTTAGAGAGATTTTACTTAATACTAGCTGTTATCCGCAGCTTTGCACGAGCGGAAATACTTAGAATTCTTTTAAAACTACTTTAAAGAGATGTCTGCAATGTTGTCTAAGTAATAATTTAAAATCTTCTCATCAGCCATTAAGTCACACAAACCACCATAAATATGAGTTTGAAACCCTTCAACACATTAGACAGCAGAAATATTAAAAATAATTCCCACCTCTGTTATGAGATAAGATAGAAAACTCATCATAATGCTCCATCATATGCTGTACTACTTCCTCACTCACCGCTCTAGCCATAATTTGAGTATCGTAGAATATATATGCTGTTATTGCTCGATAAAGACAAGCTTCGTCACCAATGATTGGTATGACAGTATGCGGCACCATCACACCTTTAATGATTAAAATTTCTACAGCTATTTCGGAAAGGATCGAAAATAAATTTAAATCATTAACTTGTAACTAAGTTCTCTAAAAATACAAAATTATTAGAAATAAATACTTAACGTATATCACTAATATTATTTGCTCTTCAACACTATTTAAATTATTACATAAGACAATCTAACAGAATGAATCTAAATAAATACTTAACATATAACTAGGTATTTAACAATACTTAAATTATTTTTTAAGATAACCTAAAAAAATTAATCCGAACAAATAATTAATGTATAAATAATTATTTATCTCTGTATGAATTATTATTTAAGACGATCTAACAAAATAAATTGTAGATGACTATAGTGTTGCATAGATACATTCAGATACAAAAAAACACCCACGTTTTTGTGCTCTATAACATAAATAATTAATAATATCACCAGAGTTAAGGCGAAATGCTCAAAATGCTAAATTACAATAAGGATGAACAAATATGGCATTAAGTGTTGCAAAAAGTAAAATAAAATTTGGTCAAGACTAAAATATTTGGAAAATATACTCAAGATTTCTACAAATATTTTTTTTTCTTTCTATTAAAAAAAATCTAAATCTCAAAAAAGTATGTTTATCCAGAAAACAATTTCTCCAAGTTTTTCATTCAGTTTTAATTGAAAACGAAACTAATTTATGAATGAACACAACGTGGTTCAAATAAAAAGAAAATTATCATTTCTTAACTCTGCCCACCCAATTTAGCGTAAAGTTTACTATAATAAAATTTTTTACTCTTACGGTTTTTAAATCGTTTGCAACTAGCATGGTCATAAAACCATGAATACAAAACCATATGGTCTTTTAACCATTTATAACTAGCATGTTTTCAAAACTGTAAAAAAGAAACTTAAATGGACATTGCAACTAGACTTTTCGTTAGGAAATAGGCATGTTGTGTTTTATGAACCGGGGAATGTGGTTTAATTAATTAATTTGGTTGTTTCATCTACCGTAAGAGATAAGATATTTTTGCGTTAAGCAGCTTTATGGTGCTGATATTTATGCGTGAATGGGTGTATCGTATTCTACTAGATCAGGGTCACATATCGGGGAGTGCAGGATACTGGAAACTCTTCACGTGAAGGGCATGGAGGAAATATTGTGTCAAAGCTGGAATTCGAACTCCCGCTCTGAGGGTTATGAGATATTAGCCCTCTCGGTTATAATATGTACCCAGCTGGAAGGGACTACACCGAAGAGCCATTACATTATAACCACCCTCCATCTAAAACAATGGGCTCGCCCAGGTCTTCATGGTTTCTCGCTCAGGAATAATGTTTAGGACCCATAATCCTCATAGAACAATCCTTGACGTCTGTAAGCTACTTAAACATAGTTGCAGACCAGGTTCACCCATTCATGGCAACAGTTTTTCCTGCGGGGGATGGGGTTTACCAACAGGATAATGCACCATATCATAAGGGTCGAATCGTCATGGATTGGTTCGAGGAACATTCCAGAGACTTTCAAGTCATGTCTTGGTCCCCAAATTCACCTGACCTTAATCCAATAGAGCATTTGTGGTCCTACTTGGAAAATCAAATTCGTGCTGCCAGGCTACCCTCTCGCAATGTGAGGGAATTGCAGGACCAGTTGGTGAGCGCTTGGTACCAGATACCTCAGACTACCTATCAGCACCTTGTGGAATTAATGCCATGGCGGGTGCTAGCAGTTTTGAGGGCTAAAGGTGGTCCTGCATGTTATTAGCAGGGTGGTCATAATGTAATGATTTTTCGGTGTGAGTGACTTTATTAAGTGGGCCTAGTTGGTGCGATAAAGCACTAGTTGTTTCACCATTTTAGATGAAAGCAGTTGATAAACGGTATTTCTCACAGTCAACAGTTCGAATACCATCTTATTTCTGGTTATTGGATTGTTTTGATGATTATGGTGAAATAAAACTGAAATAAATTGTTATTTAAAATTTTTTTCCGAGAAATTTCTAACAGCGTAGGTGTATCAAATGTGACAATATCGCAACTATTAAGGATTACTATAGTTAACGAACACAATAATATCATGATAGTTAGCATGACAATATCGAGAAAATTATACCTAATGATAATATGAATACGACATTATTGTGAGGGATGATAAATTTAATTTGTGTCATAGAAATATTATCCAATGTAAAAAAAATAATGTAAATTAGTTAAATGGAAAAACATTATGAAATAATTTTAAATATCGATATTTTGTACAATACATCACGATATTAAGAGTCATGATTTTTATCTTGGTGAAAATTTGAAAAAGAAGGCGCCAACACACACGAAAAGCAGATCCTATAACTAATATGTATAAATTTTTTAAAAATAAAATTTGCTTTTCCTGAAAATAGTTTAATAATATCATCTATTTTTTTCACTTTCACGTGAAAGTTACATTATATTTTCAGCCCTAGATATAGTATTCTATTTTAATTTCATGAAAATGTAAATTTTCACACATGTATATCAAAATTTTTTGTCAAATAATTTTAGCTTAAAAAAATAAACAGTTTCTTGACTAGTTTATGATTACATAGTAAAATTGAAGTCACTTTCTGGGTGAAAATAAAACAGACTTGACGGTGTTTCTCACACTCCAGAAATTCCAAGAATTCTCCAAATGTTGACAAAAATACCGTTCGTAATTCCACGTCCTTAAAATGTAAAGTTAGAAGATTTGAAGCACTGAAATACTTTTATAGAAAGAAGTGAAAAATACTCTTCATTCTCCTTTTCCTTACAAACTTTACACGAAAATTTCTTATGTTAGCGTTGTTTTACTTGAAACTATTTGCAGAAGAAGTTTTCTTTACAATAAATATGTCAAAAGAGTTGTCCCAGTAAGTTTTAATTAAAATCTAACGTTTGTATAAGACCTTTATTAAAAAATGTTTTCCCTAGGTTCTGTTGTGATAAAAATGATAGTACATTCCTGTTATTAATTTGTGATTAAGAAGAGGCTGTAGTTTTGAATGTCGAAAAAAGGGAAGTATTTTTTCTAGAATTTTTGTTACACATGAAAAGGTGCTAGGTATTTCGAAAATTTCACAATAGAAACACTTAAAACAAGTGAATATTTAGCTAAATGGTTATGGGTATATATGTGATTTTATAAATATTAAAGCGTTAGTTGTAAAAAAAAAAAAAATTAACAGAGATGAAATTTAGTAAACTGAAAGTGCCATATTTGCATATCAACTTGAGACAAATTTTTATTGAAACTCTAATTTGTTTAAAAGTTTTGTAATTTTAAGTACTTTCTGAGATTTTTTTTCTCTTTTTTTTTTACTATTTATTGCATTTTACTTTGCTGCCCAAAATCAGTAACACTTAAAAAACTTGAAATTATGAAGGTATGTTGAAAAAAGTGCAGGAAGCGCGACGGAATAAAAAAAATCAGATTCGACAATAAGTTCCAGAATTATTAACTGCTAAATTTGCAGTGAGAAGAAACTATGTGTGGTCAATCTGTAGCCCTCTGAAATGCAACTACGGAGGTAAAATTTGACTGATATGAAAGAATTTTGTTTTGAAATTCCAATTTTTTTGCAAATTTAAGAGCTTTTTTTACTTTAAATATTGACTATTTATCCATTATTAAAGAAAATTTGCTTTTCAGTCTCTAGATATCATTATTTCTTTTACTTTTTAAGCTTGCACTTGAGTAGATGTCAATCAAAAGTTGCAAAAGAGAGAGATTGCGTGTAGTCAGTTATAAATCTTAACATTTATATTGAAATTTTTAAATATCAAAAAAAATTTAAAAAGCAATAAATACTGTTCAATATTCAATTTGCTACTAATCTCGTCCAGGAGTAAAATTGCTTAATAGCAAGTAAAATCATTTCGTCTTATTTGAGTCTATGATTATACAGTTATGATTATTTTTCAAATCTAGGTAATCGTCTATTTTCTTGAGATTAACATATTAACAAAATGTTCATACGAAATCTACAATAAATCTATATTTGGAAAATAAAATATTCTTTGCTTTTGCATAATATTGGCATCGAAGAAAGAAATACAACGAGGAAGGAGAATCTGTCACGTGGGTTGAAATGCGAAGCGAGCAGGAGGCAGAATCTCCAATTTTTATAAATCTAAATAAAATATGATAATATTACTAGGACAGAATAATTACGTTTAAATACTTATAATAGAGGCCTTTAATATTTAAAAGGAATATAGTTATGTTCTGTAATTTAAAATAACTGCCTTTTAAATTTCCTTTTTGAAAATTTTGGAAATTTACTCAATTAAAAGGTTTCACAATTTTTTCTTTCTCCAAATCAGTTTTAGATGACTGCAATGCATAAAATCACTACTTTATTACCCATAAGATTCGACAAAGATTGCTTTTGACTTCAGATGTAAAAATTCAATCTTTTCAAAATTATTTTATTGAACATTCCTTCGCTGAGACTTTCAATCATGGTTCATCCTAATATTTGGTACATCTTTAATCTCCCTTTGTAGGGATGAGGTATGTTTATTTTTTCGTTTTATTAAATAATTAATGTGGGCTGAAGACCAGTCAAATATTACGTAAGCATCAAATGAAAGGAAACGAGTGCTTAGTTTTGCTGTAGAGGGATGAAAGAATTTTATAACAGCTAAAGTTCGTTTCATTTTGATGAAAAAACCAGTTAGGAATGAAATTCTTTAGCTCGCCTAATTAATAATAGCAAAATAGTGCATAGAGTGGTTTTGACAAAGTTGCTAATTTGATTCATTTTCCATCAAAGGACGCATTGAGATAATTAGCATATTTGTTTTTATTTTTTAATGTTAGCCCGTGTTAATGTTAGCACCAAATTTAATAACAAATTTTCCACAATACCCAGGATATCATGCCGGGATTGCTCAGGGGACAGAACACTCCCCCCCCCCAATGAGGTCAACCGGGTTCGAATTCCATCGATAGTTCCCCTAGTAATACGAATTCCACACACGGCTCGCACCGATTGCAGTGCTGAGATAAAATATTCTCAGTGGTAGACAGATCATGGGTTAGAGTTCCCTTGTCGTTGGGCTAATCATGGGAGGTTTTCCTCTTCATGTAACGCAAATAAGGGTTTGTCCAATCAAAAAGTCCGTCACGAGGGCAAATTTTTAACAATGCTCGATCCGGAGGTGAACCGGATTCGAATCCCAATGATGGCTGGTCGATACGAATTCCGCATTCGGCTTGCACCGAACACAGTGCTGATGCCTAATATCCTCAGTAGTAGGCGGATAATGGGTTAGGATCGCCTTGTCGTCAAGCGAATTGTGGGAGGTTTTCGTGGTTTTCCTATCCATGTAACCCACATGCATGTTAGTTCCATCAAAAAAATCCTCCACGAAGGCAAATTTCTCTCAATACTTGATCTGAAAGTTCCCTTGTCTTTTGGATTGGGTTCAAAAATACAAGGCTACGGAGTTGAACATTAGTAGTGGTCTGCTGTTTAACGACGGTTTTAAAATAAAGTACTTGATCCAGGAATTTCCTTGTCTTCTGGATTGGTTACAAAATTAAAAGGCTACGGAGTTGAACGCTGAAAACCGTAAATTGAAAATTGGGCAGGCTGTTAAACGACGATTATAAAATAAAATAAAAAAATGTTCTGGATAATACGAGCATGTAAGAGACAAAAACTAAATCCATTCTCATATGAGCAATATGAGTTTATTATACTTACATATTGTCATGACGTTTGACTGTACGATTTTAAATCTCGAAATACTTGAAATTATACTTATTTAAAAATCCGAAACAGCTGGTCATTGGAGGTAGCTAGCATTTGATATAAATATCTAATTCAACATAAATCGTTAACCAAGTCATAGTTAACCAAGTTTATAGTCGTTAAGCACTCTTAGTAGTCTCATGTATAACTTAGGTACAATACTTGGAAATACATGGTGCATGTAGAAGAAAATACAGTAAAATTCCGCTATAGCGACAATCCGTAATAGCAAAAGGAATCGCCGATGTAACGAGCTTGCCGCTAGATACACATATACATATTTATATTTAAAATAACAACGCAAAAGACGACTTTAATAATGTCGAATAGTTCTTTATGTCATTGATAACACTGTTGAATTTAATAGTTAGCTGTCTAGATAGGAAATAAAAGCTCATAGAGAAGTAGACAACAAAAGGCTCAGTTATTTGAAGTACATAATAGGATTCATAAAACTGTGTTAAAAAGCTTTTTCCTTTTGTTGTTGTTGTTGTTGTTGTAGTTAATTTACGTCGCATTAGAGCTGCACAATGGGCTATTGGCGACGGCCTCGGAAACATCCTTGAGGATGATCCGAAGACAAGCCATCACAATTTTGATCCTCTGCAGAGAGAATGTCTCTTCTGCTTTGGAAGCCCGACGATCTGAGCACGAAGTCGAGCACTTTACGGTAGAACAGTTTAACGAGGACCAATACTGCACACCTTCGGTCCCTATGCAGACTGATCAAAGCGGTCACCCACCCGCACACTGACCGCAGTCAGTGATGCTTGACTTCTGTGATCTGCTGGGAACCGTGTCATAACGATGAGTCCACTGCGGGACTTTTTCCTTTTGTAAAGAGGAAGATAACTTGGCTCATATAATTTGCTTTATAACACAAATGCTTAAGCTTTGAAGAAGAACATGAGGTGATATGATGATCGTTTTTCATTTTTCTGTATTGATTTAATTATAAGTGTCTCCCATTTTGCTCTTTTTCATATAAATTAGCTAATTTAAAAAGCAGCAACTCCCTTCAAAATTTTCTTACCTATAGTGTAAAGTTAGTAATATTTCCTTCATTCTAAACATACAATTTTTATGTCTTTAATGTTATCCCTTTGACTTGGAATCTCGTAATATGCCGTTGTCGTTATATCGAGCTTTATAGCAGTATTGCTAAAGGGTTGTTTCCCTTAAAGATCAAATCCAACAATCCCGATTTGCATTCATATATTCTGAAAACTCATGTTTCAAAATATATCTTTATTCCCCAAATGCAACAGTAGGAGTAATTGTTCTCCTTCTCAATTCATTTTAATTGAAATCTCCCCAACGTGTAAGCCAACTTTGGGTACATCAACAAACATGCACAAACTAGACACTTTATGGCCCCGTCTTCTATGTAATTACCATTATAACTGGAAGGCTCCGGAGAGTTTACACATGTTATAAAGATAGAAAAGACCGAGTTTATTCGGCAGGCGGAGAGTTCAAGTTGAATTTGATGGTAATTGCGAGGTATATTTTTAAATGCATTTAATGAGGAAGTTATATCGCTTTGTAGCACACCTCAATTTACAAAGCGATTTCATTTAAAAGGTATACAAGAGCTGTAATGAAATTCAATGTATATATTAGCTTATCAACTTATTTTAGTCTTGATTTACTTCAGCATTAACTGAGCAAAATGAAACTGGCAATAAATACGATATGCAAGCAATAAATACAGTAAAAGTTCGTTATATAGAGTATGGTATATTGCGAGAAGTGCGCTATTTCACCAACTTTTCAAATTCTCAGTAAAAATACTAATATTAAAGATTAAAAAATGTATGTTTGTAACGAAATAAAAATCACACTGAGGAACAAATTTTTTGTTGCATTCATACAAATACTTCTTATCGCCTGATTTGGGAGTTGGAATTCCAAATCCTGAAATTATTTTTGCGTCTAAAGCTAAGATTTTTTAATTTAAATGAGATTTTATTTATTTATTTATTTTTTTTTTATTAGCAAGCGTTATAAGCAACAGGTGGTCTTGTAAATGTTGCGACTAACCTCTAGTGGAGTTAGAGCACTTCGTTATGATGGAACCTATGCCTGTAAATGTCGTCGTATGCGACTAGGGGCGGTTTCTTATTATGACCTGTCCAAGAGCACAGGAAGGAACATTTTATATGACGACGTTTCCTGAGAGGCAGTTTTAATCTTGATCGTATACCCTAACTCTACTAGAAGTTTGTCGCCTTATTTATGTGTCCATCTGTTATATATAATGTTTTTAAACTTGTTCATTTCGAAAAAATAATTCAAAATATTATTAAAAAAGCAGTAGCCCGAACGTAGTGATATCTTTCTTATTTATCATCCACTGCGCAGGAGTGAAGTAGCCTTTTAGGAAGTGTTGGATAGCTTCCATGGCATTTTTTTGCGGTGGCTGCTAAGTTATTTAACCAATATGGTTGCGATGGTACATAAGTACTTTTATTTTTTATTAGGTATGAAAAGTTCAGAATTCTGTTTGAAATAAACTACATGATGTCATATAACCGGGAGGGCACTTTGACTTAAATAATGAGTCCAATACCGTGTATATGACGGCAAAATACATTTTAGTTTTATCTTTTCTTATTGGTGTTAGATTGGCAGTTAATTAAATTATAATTAATTTAGAAAATCGTTAACTTACCAGCTATTGCTATGACCTTCCCGAAACAATGTTGCATTGGTATTCAAATGCTCAACATTCACTACTATTAATTTGTAAACTGTCTGTTGAGACTGCTTGTTCAACAGTCAGTTTACAAATTAATTATTTTAATAATGATAAACTATCACTAAATAGAAATGTTTCTGTTTGAATCCGGCAAACATTACAACTAATAGTAAACTCTTTTCACAAAGCTCTCAGCTGCCAATAAATAACTGTTATTGCCCCCCGCCCTCACCAAATGTTTAGCGAATGATCAAAGTTCTCCAGGCGGGCAAGCAACTCTCAGTTGACAGTATGAGATTTTGAATGCCAAATTATTCAATTCACTAGTATATGAGACATGCTAACTCGATTCCATGTTGGGGTACCTTTTTATAGATGAAGGTTTGACATTATAGATAGCACTCACCCCATTGGTGACCTGTGGATGAGATCTGAACACACCTACCTCAACAGACACTCCCACTTCGATTCGAACACGCCTACTTCAACGGATGGTACTTATTGAACAGTTGACTCGTTATTTGTGACTGCGGCATTGTTCACCTCACACTGTTGCTACTCAGTCTCAATTCCACAAAACGGGGGCCTGTATACACTCGACTACTAATAGCAACACAGGAGCAACACGCACACAACCGTGATTGGAAATAGCTTTCACTACCAGCACTCATAGTCGAATGATATTAGTACAGCTCTCCCATCTTCTCACGAAGCAGTAAACCAGTCAACTAGATGAAAGGAACCAACTAGTGATGTCCTTTCATGGAATTCATGAAAGGACATCACTACTTGAAAGGACATCAAAGGACTCAACTAGTGATGTCCTTTCATGTACTGTAGTAGCGTGTCTACCACTGCAATTATTTCGATTCCAATTTACTAGTATATAAGACATGTTAACTCTATTCTATATATGCTGGGGTATCTTTTCATAGATGAAGGGTGACATTGTCGATAACATTTACCACAAATATAAGTTTCGAATGAATTATTTTTGAGAAATTCACCTTTAAAAATACGAAGGTTTTGAAATTTTGTGACTGGCTACTCGAACGAATTCACGTAAATTTCGTATTTTTGTTTGAAATTACGTAATTTAAAATCATGTCAAATTCGCATAACTCTTAAAATCAAATTCGATGAAACCTAATCATTATAACTGAAATTATTTATGATAAGTTAATTTTTTTTAGTTTTTTTGGCTTACTATACATCAATAGGTATTTATCGATTTTAGGGACTAAGAAGCGAAGCTCGCCAAAACAGAGAACAATGTCATATTCATGTTACGATAATACGATACGATAATATCGCAGCCATTACGCAGCCATTATCGAATACGATAATATCGCAGCCATTATGCCAAAACGATTGTGTAGTTACAATTTTACATAATAATGTAGTTATTTCATACCATATTATTGTGAGATTTGATAAATTTTATTTGCATAACGAAAATATTGACCAATGTATTACTATATCAAATTAGTTAAATTGGAAAAATTTCTCGATGCATTTCAAATTAACGATACTTTGTGACATCTTGATATAAAAATTTATTCTTCTCGTTAATAGGAATTTATATTCATGTATGACATTTCGGAAAAGCAGTCGTAACCACAAGGTGCATATAAGCTATAAGTAGCCATCGAGTAAATAAAGGAAGTTACTAATTAGGAACTTACCAGTCGATAAGAAGAGAATAAGTAATTATGCCTAACCATGTGATCTAGATCAGATTTCATTGGATACCTATAAGCGACGTCACGTGTGTGTGCGTCGAATCTGATTGGCTTCTGAATCGACAAATGCTCCGATTTACTTAAAATGCGGTCACTCGTAGGTATCCAGTTCTACCCAAAACAGTATATTTTTCTACAAAGCATAAAATCACAATTTTGGTTTTAACACACAAAGATATTCAATTCGTCAATAACAGTTATTGAAAACTAATGGTGTAAAATGTCCTTCATTGTGTTTACATAATTCTTTAAACATACTTTTTTGAGATTACTTCCACACTTTCAGGATATTCAATAGATTTTAAGGAAAATTTAAAGGATTCGGAAAAGATATTTTAAAAGCTTTGATTGCGGGACACCAAGGCAAATCATAATTGTGGAATTTTAAAACTTGCATTTGTTCCAATAAAGTTAAATCAACCGAGTTTTAAAACTTACTTAAGTGATTTTTGAATTGCAATTAACTTTCGTGAAATCAATCCTTTAAGACAAAAACCTTCCCAGCAAGTACTTTTCAAATGTACCAGCACAAAGAAAGTTTATTGTTCAGGTAAACCACGCTGATATTTGAACAAAAGTAGTAAAGTTTCGGGATTTCTATTATTTGACGGCAATTATTTTTGAACTTTTACGGTTAATCTAAGTGAACTTAACATATCAGCAATGAGAAAGGAGTAGGAAGAAATTACGGAACATAGCGGAAGTAATGGTAGGAAATAATCTTTTAAATCAAGGTGTGCAGGTAATGACTTCTCTTAATCGCCCATTTGGTTAATGACAAAGTAACGACCGCAGAAGTCACTAATTAAATGGATTGGGGGTGGTTTGGAGGTGCACCAAATGTTCCTGACGGGGTTTTTCCTGTAATTAGAAATAAAACTTTTCTAACTTGATCTTTACAACTTTGAATGTAGAAAAAGACATTGATTACCATGAATGATCAGAAATTAACTATCTTACAGCACAATACTTGATTCCGAAAATTATGTTTGATTTTTGCCAGACAAAATTACATTTTTGTAACTATTATGTAACTGGTTAAAGAATTTCTAATGTTCCTAAAATATAACAAAGTGATATTACCTAAATTATTACATAATTTTATATTAATAAATTGCTACATATTTTTGTATTACTAAAATATTAAACTTAGTTAGATAAAAAAATAGATCTCAAAAAGTACTCAACTAGTTTAATTTAAAGGTTTCATTTTTAATTTGGAAACTGAGGATGCAAAAATTATAATGCTTTGCATATTAAACTTTTTAAAATATTTATAAAATGAAATAATTAAAAATAATAATCATTAATTTTAAATTAATCTTTGTGTAGTTGAGTTTCATGATAATTTGTACAAGAATGTTTTGGTTTGAAAAATTAGCTTTGGAAATATGAGGAGAGACGAAAAACATTGATAATAAATTAGAACGTATTAAAAATTACAGTACCTCCCCCCTACTCTGATAATCAAAAATCGGAAACCATCGAGTAAATGATATATTTATTGAGTACGTTTTCGTGTTCGCCTCCGTAACTCAATTTATAACAATAACTAATTTGAATATTGAAAGTGCATCCTTCGGATCATTATGAGGACACATCTGAGTACCCAAAAATAATACCACTTGAGTTATTCAGGATTATAAATAATAGTCTTATTTCTCGAATATAATACGATAATTAACTTCTCGAGTATGAATACTCAAAGAGTTTATTTTCTAAAGACATATATTTCAGCATTTTTCATTAGGTAATTTAACGTAGCACACAAATCTACAGGTTAGAATCTAAAATATATCAGGATATTGTCTCTCTCTCTCTGTATATATCTTTATATAATATAAGAAGAGAGTGAAATGATAACACATAGCCAATCACAGAAGACTTGCGGTTAGCAACGCACAAAACAGCCAATCAAAATTGAGAACGCATGAATGTGAAAAAGTAATAGCCTTTAATAATGCTATCTGCTGAATTGTTACAACTAAACTTACTAGCTAAAGTTTGCTGAGAATTTTATTTTGTTTTGAGTATGTCTAATGATGGTGTACCAGTTTAACATTGTTGTCCATTCATTTTTATTGGCCGGAACATCATCAGCATAAAACTAATATAAGTCGTAAAGATATTGTTTTTCTATAAAGATTTTTGTTTCCCTAATTTAAAGTTATTTTCCAGTACAGCTATTATTTCGTTTTTAACACCATTTTCGAGTTTAAAACTAAGAGAATAATCGTATTTTTTTATTATTATAATGTAATTCTGCTCTACATTTTCAGATAAAGTTAGTTAGAAAGGTCGTCAAATCACAATTACAATTATTATTGTTGTGCAAATAACGTTAATATACCGTAATAAGATACAGTTAAAGAGATCTGTTAAATGATTTATAACTTAATAATCAGCTTCATGCGCAATAAGATGCAAGCAAAAGTAATATTTAACATATCCGTCGACTTGATTTGGTAAACGAAAATCTTAAATTACGGTTGAGAACTCATCAAATTTGCTATATATATATATATATATATATATATATATATATATATACATACATACATACACACACATCAGTGATATTTGCAAGCTTATAGCTCTATTTGAATAAAAAAAGTCTTTTGCAGCTACTTTAATATTTAATTATTTTTTATTCGCTATGTCAGATAAATTCAAT
>NC_092204.1:89770791-89883404 GCF_043381705.1 Parasteatoda tepidariorum | reverse complement strand
GAACCTCACTGGAAGGCTCTTCCCCCCCCCCATGGTATATATAGAAAATAATAACGTGATGAACGAGTTTCAAAAGTGAAATAGTGCACTTGACTTTAATACAATAAATACTTGCAAAACGCGCCATTTAAAAAGTGGCAATTTAAAACTAATTTTTTCAACTTGTTGCTCTAATTAAGAATGTTTCTTGCCACTTTTGTATTTATTCTTTGATTATTTATTTGCCTTTTTTCAGGGACGTAAGGGATGTTGAATTATGGCTTGGAATGACAGCAGAAACACCGATTGAAGGGGGTGTGACAGGCCCTACTGCTACCTGTATATCAGCCATTCAATTTCATCGTCTAAAATTCGGTGACAGTTTCTTCTATACTCATAAAAATGGAAGACATCCATTCACAAAAGGTAAAGAGAAAATTGCGCTAAGTTGTTGTTCTTTCGTTTAAAAAACTATGATTCTTATTTTTTTAATTATTAATAATATTTCTTTTTAAAAAAATCCTTTAAATTAACTTCACTAAAACAACCAAAAATGTATTCACTTTTTACTGAAATGGCCACCCTCAGTATACGATTTTGAAATCTTACAAAATTGCCACAAGGTTTTTTGTATTGAATTTCTCGAGTTATTTAAGTGGAAAAAAGCGTTTGCAAATTCTTATGGATCACAGCCGGGGTCCGGTCCAAAAAAGTACAGATGGGGTTCACATCCTATTAAACTATACATACCCTTATATTCATAACCAAAAGCGGAATGTTTTTTTTTTCTCATTATTTTATTTGTAAATAAGATAGCTTTTTAAAAACAAATAAAATAGTTTGTGAGGTTTTTAAAACTTCTTTGCTTTTTAGGAATTCAATAATTACTTATCCTAGTTTGAAATGTGTTTATCTCAGTTAAATAGTGATTCAAGCTAAAATTATTATGGTTTCGACAAACCTGAAATTTTATCAAGTTTATAATCACCTCAACATTTCATTTAATATAAATAAATGCATTTCATTTCTAAATTTTATATTCGATATAGTTTTTAATGTAGGGAAAATTCACGGCCGCCAACGACTCTTTTTCACTCTCATGTAAGAACTATATTGATCTTTGAGTACTGTACAATACTTAAATCAATTAGCTTGGAAGTGCATGTCATTTAAAATATCAAGCTAAATACAACACTGATAACAGGGTTGGAGCCCTGTTATTACATATATACATACATACATACATACATACATACATAATAAAAATTGCTTAAAATGTACATATTTCTGATGTAAATTTTTACAGCAGTTTGCTCTAACAATAAAAACGGCATTTTTTTTGTAAATTTTACAACAACTGTGCTTCCGAATTGCAGTACTATGAGCTTCTGCTGATGAATAAATTTTTTTTACAGAGTGGATTAAAGTTTTGGTAGATTTCAGAGCGACAATTGAAAAAATTGCCTCTCTCAATGCAATTACTTCAGATCAACAATTTTGTACTTTACGTTTTTTCATTTTTATTTATTTTATTTCCTCTTAAATTTGCAGATATATTTCATTAGCAATTTTTTGTTTTTAATTTTTAACAAAATATTAAAAAAAAAATTTTTTTACTACTAAAAGTTAAGTTTTTCGTTCTTCCTTAAAAGATTTGTGCAAATAAAGAAATTTTTTTTAAGCAATAAGAGTTATAAGTTACAATTTAAAGAAGATATTAAAAAAATTAAAAAGTTACACAAAGTTATCTCACTTTACAGTACTGTGTTCTGCGTTTGTAAAATGATTGTTCAATAGCAAAAAGTAACTTTTTGTAATTTCAATTTTAGAATCTCTTTCTTTTTCTCAGTTGAAGTTTTCTTTCAACTCAATTTTGAGTTAAGAAAATCGAATAAACCTCTCAACGTAACTTTAAATACCCAAGAAAAATACGATAGTTGCTTTATTTTGAAGCGATTCAATTCTCTGAATCAATATTTTTACAGCATGATGGCAAACCTTTACGAAAACAGTGATTTCTCTCTCCCTAGTATTGGACTTGTTCGTAACAAACTACCAACATCTTCACTCGAGGTTTATAAAAGAATTATACGGTGTTTGCTGTGAAAATCTTTTCCATTCTCGACTATTTCTAAAGAGTAATCTGGTTAAGATTTTGGAATGTCTTAAGGTGCTTTTGCCAACTTTCTGTGTACCGATAACTAACAGAATTAGAGCTATCCCGAAGAATTTCTGAAGGAAAAGGACATAAATTCTTGAGAAAGTGGAGTTAGAGAGAACAATTCTTACATTATCTGCGTAAATATTTAAATTTCAATTTCGAACAATATAGTATTAACCAGATAAACTAAAAACAAAACCTAGATAATTGAACATTTTTAATGTAAATGACATTTTTTAAATTTAGATGACATATTTTAAAATTTAATTAACACTTTGATTTTAACTTATCTAATATTTAAGTTTTAATGTAATTAACATTTTAGTTTTAATGTAAATCAAACTTGAGTTTCTTTGCAATAGCTCTCTTTCATTTATAAAGATATATCTCTATTTAATGGACGTTTAATTTTTGTTTTTATGTAGTTTTTTTCTAATGCAATGAATACTAGAGTTTTATTATTATTTGCTTTTATAGAATTTACATTTGAATTTCAACATATTTTCATGCAAATTTTTAAATTGATCAGTTATAACGTATTTAACTTTTTAATGTTATTACTACTTCAATTATAATAATGTATTTAACTTTTCAATGTTATTGCTACTTCAGTTATAATAACGTATTTAACTTTTCATTGCAATTGCCATTTCAGTGATAAAGTATTTAACTTTTCAATACAACATACAATTAGTAACTAAATACAAAACTACGCTAAAATAATATTATTAACACTAAAAATTACACCTGCGATGAAAAAAACACAAGAGGCCTGATAGCTGAACTTTATGTAGTTTTTGGTGCTGAAAACAATAATGAAAATTTTCCATCACGTCACATTTTTTTGAAAATTCAATTTTACTGGAATTTTTATGAACATTTACCATAATTTTTTTTCATTTCGGAATTATTTTTCTTCTTGCGGGATCAGCATTCTACTTTGATAAAATCTACAAAAGTACGCCTCTATGACATCTTTCTGTCACCGTCCCTCTTTCTTGCACAATATCTCTTGACCAAAAGCGTCACAAAAATTCTTTTCTTATCTTGATTCGCTGACCTCTCAGGAACACTAGCAAGGGTAATCGGGAGCCATTTTTTTTGGAAGTATTTTTAACGTCTGCTTTTCTCTGTACTTTTCGTAATACTCTGTACTTCGAGTTCGAGACGTTGCGAAAATTTCCAAAATGACTTTTGTTGTATATGCTGGGAACATAGTGTAAAAATCACACGAGGAGCATTGAAGACTATGTAACACTATCTTGTGTATTTTTGCATGAAACTCGGAGATCAGGCCAAATCGTGGGCTCCTCATAAAGTCTGTGTATAGTGTTTAAATGATATACGCTTATGGCTCCGAGGAAAGAAGACTGCCTTACGATTTGGAATTCCTATGACAAAGAGGGAGCGTAAGAACTACTTTGATGATTGTTATTTTCGTTCATGCCATGTTCGAGGGTATAACCGGGAAAATCAAAGGCTAATATCCTACTTTGATAACATTCCATCAGCCATACGCCACGTTCCTCATGGACCTGATGTGCTCTATTGTTCTGTGCCTCAAACTGAATTGCCAGTCATCTCTTCAGAGTCTTCACATTTGGAACATCTAGAAGTTCAAGGTTCCGGCATCAAATATAAGCCATCTGTAGCCGGTTTCCTCTTCCCTTCTCTCAGGTTAAACTTAATGATCTGACTAGAGGTCTGGCCTTTTCGAAAGGGGCAGTTGAATAATTGTTAGGCTTCAGACTAAAAGAAAAAGCCAAAGAGACATCTTTTTATTAGTACCGGAATAGAGAAAAAGAATTTATTAAGTACTTTGATGAAGAGGAAAACTTGATCAATTGTTCTGATGTTCCTGTATTGATGAGCAAATTTAATGCCATCTACGATAAAAATGAGTGGAGGCTGTTTATAGATTCATCTAAATGAAGTCTCAAAGCTGTCCTTCCGTATTATGGGAGCGAGAATGCATGTATACCAGTTGGACACTCGATATTTTTAAAATAATGCTATGAAAACCTGGCTCTCGTCCTGGACAAAATAAAATATATTGACCATAGTTGAACCATTTGCGGTGATTTGAAAGTTATCTCCATGCTTCTTGTTCAACAAGGAGGATTTACGAAGTTCTCATGCCTCATTTGTGAGTGGGACAGTCATGACAAGACTCACCATTAAATAAAAAGAGAATGGCTGAAAAGACAAAATTTTGATCCAGGCTCCAAGAATATTAATCGAAACAGCTTAATTGATCCAAAAGAGTATTGTTACCAACTCTAAACATAAAATTAGTTGTAATGAAACAGTTTGTCAAGGCTGCTCCAAAAGATGACGATTGTTCCAAATACCTGTGCAATAAGTTTCCAAGTTTATCCCATGTAGAAAGAGGGAATCTTTGTTAGTCCAGATATTAGCAAACTCATGAAGGATAAAGTTTCTGAGACTAACATGGTAACAACGGAAAAAAAAAGCTTGGGTTGCCTTCAAAGATGTTGTCAGTACATTTCTGGGACACTACAAGGATCCTAACCGTAAAGCATTTGTAATGAAAATGCTGGACAAATTAAAAACTTTGGATTGCTCCACGAGAGTCATTTCCTGTACTCACATGTGGGCTTTCCCCCCGAAAATGTAGGGGCAGTCTGCGAAGAACAAAGGTGAAAGATTCCATCAATGTAACAGAGATATGGAGCTTAAATATCAAGGAAGGTAGGACAAGAACATGCTCGACGACCACTGTTAGATGTTAACTGAGATAGGCTTGAATTAAGCGTTAAAGAAGATCGCCTATAATAAGTTTTAGAGAAAAATGAGCATTTACTTATGTAAATGTTTTTCTTTTGTCTTGTTTCAAACTTTCATGTACACATACACAATATTTGCTATTCTTGGTCAGTCGTTAATTTTACGTAAGTTACCTTAATGAAAATATATTAAAATGGTATGTTGGTGAGTTTCTTCTAGAAACTGATTTAAAAAGTTCATATTCAAGGAAATTATTGTTTTTTCTCTTGACCAGAGCAGCCTTGTACGATCTGGCAACAGTATTTTTCATTCATTTTTAACCTACAAAAAATTAGCCGGTCGCTCGAAAATTAGTTTAACTTCACAAGATTCAATTTAAATAGATCGAAATGAATAAAGCCGAACAGTTACCAGATGGTACATGCACAATTGTTTGAGTAAATTCCTTTCCAAATAGAATTTTGGTAAAAACATAGATATCGATTTTACAAAAAATCCTGACGTGATGGTAGAAAATGAAGGTCATTTTTGGAATCAGCACATCAAATAACATATAAATCAACAATAACTTCTCTTGTATTTTTCCAACACTTCAATTTCGCAGCCTTGTGTTATGAATAAATATTAAACTAAATTTAATTCTAAATGAAAATTCTTTTACCAATAATTAGAGGAAAAATTAAAATTAGAAAAAAAGTAGAAAATTATATAATAAAGATTTATGAAAAAGAGAAGAAGAAAAATTATTAAAATGAAATATTTTTTAAAATATTTTTTTATTTTTTATTAAAAAATTATTTAAAAAAAAGGGAAAACAAAATAAGGAAAAGATATAATTTTGTCATCATCTTACACGATTATATCCACAAAAAGGAATGCTTTTTAATATTATATTATAGTCGAAGCAAAACATATCAACCCAATTGTGTGAAGAACAGCCAAAAAATTGCAACGAAAATCGAACTTATTAAGTAAAAAATATACGAAATCAAACATAGCAAGCAAAAAATAGAAAATATAATATTAAAAAAAATACAGAATAAAATACAAAATGTAAACTTTAAAGCGAGTTTCGAATTTAAATGAACTTACACGTTCCGGAATCTTTCAAAAATAATTTAAAATATTTTCTTAATAAGTTTGTCAGATTGCGAAATATGAAAATAGAAGCGTAAATAGAAGTTAGGGGAGTAAATCGAGAGATCTTTTTCATGGTGTATTCTTACTGCTGTACTAAAGCGCGTGATTTGTTAGTTACCTTAAATTGGCCCGAAAATGGTGGTGCGCAAGGAAATAATACTATACTGGATAATTCAAAGTTTATAAATAATAAGGTTGATATTTAATTACACAATTTTCTTGATTTTAAAAAATTATTAATATTTATATAAAAAGGAAAAAAATAATTTACCCGGTTTGCGCTGATTCTTAGCTGATGACGAGATTATTTCTTTTTCTTATTTTGTTTCCTGGCTTTTTAATTTTTTTTTTAGTTTTTTAAATATTTTTTAAAAATATTTTATTTTAATTATTTTTTCTTCTTTTTTTCTTAAAAATAAATCTTTATATTTTTTTCCCATGTTTTCTCTAGATTATTTTATGACTAACTTTATGAGTTCTACATGCTTGCGCTGTAAATAAGACTTCATTATTATTTTTCTTAATTTATTTTCTTTTTTAATCTTTCTTTTCTTTTATCC
This sequence comes from Parasteatoda tepidariorum, assembly GCF_043381705.1. NCBI lineage: Eukaryota > Metazoa > Arthropoda > Arachnida > Araneae > Theridiidae > Parasteatoda > Parasteatoda tepidariorum. Next base: position 89,876,816 of record NC_092204.1, on the reverse strand, counting down.
TTTTTGCCATATATATATATGTGTGTGTGTATATATATATATATACATANTATGAATATATATATATATATATATATGTACATCATTTTTAAATAATTTAGTACTCATTCGGGGGGAGGCAGCGAAACTATGCAGTATTTTGAAGATATAATTTACATCGTCTTTTCTTTAAGCTTTGTGCCAAAGTCACTATAAATTTTAGCATAATTAAAATGATACAAGCAAATTTAATACCCATTTCATTTCAAATATAAATTATGACAAATTTTTCAAAATTGACAAACTAAGTGAGAGAATAAATTTTTATAAGACTTTGAATTTCAAAAATGTTTAAAAATAAGCAATTAATTTTATTTTCATCGGACCTAAAAAGAAATAAGTAGGGCATCACTTTCGTAAGAAAATTCTTTCACTACCGGAAATCCCCCCCCTTATTTTAAAAGTGATGTACCCTACTTTTTGTTAAAACAAAAAGTAGGCCTGAAAGTAAAAGTAGGCCTACTCAAAAATAAATTATTTTCTCATCTTTAGTGCACTTGTAAAACGTATTTTTCAAAATTTTTGTTTCATTTTATTTTTTAAGCAATTTAACATAAAACAAATTACTAAAAACTATTACTACAACTATTGAGTTACTTCCCGTTTCTGTAACAATAGTAAGGAAAGAAAAGCAAACATTTATGTTACTATCATTTCCAAATTTTATTTGACTATAAATGATAGTATTTATACATTTTTTTAAGCTGAAAAACGGGAAAATTATTCAGTGTCTGGAAGAAAGCGACCCATAAAATAGTTATTTAATTTTTACGACGACTCTTACGTGGCTCTATATCATCTTTATGAGTGTTTTCTAAAATGTTGAATCCGAATTTCAGCAAGACACAAGACGCCTTTATGTTCGATTTATTGGTTTCTTCTTGAATCTTCTGCCTTACGAATGATATGAAGACTGAGATTAAGTTTACATTAGGTTACAGTCTTTTGAACTGGGATGATTACAAACGACTCATCTCTATACTAGAAACTTTTCTATCTACTGAGATTCTTTGGAATAAAGTTATTGAAATTTAAGGATACACTTGTTTTGTACAAAATCACTGAAACATTTAGAGCATTCTGCCGAATTTAATAGCTATTCATTAATACCGAGGAAAGGGGGACCAAAGATAAAAAGTTGACAATAATGTTGCTGAATATTAAAGACAATTATTTTAAACAAATTCAATGAAATATTTAGAGCATTTTGCAGAATTCAATAACAACTCACCAATTCCAATGAAAGAAGGACCAAAATAATTAAGTTGAAAATAAAGTTTTTGAAATTTAAGGAAAATTGTTTTGAAAAAACTCACTGAAGCATTTAGAGCAATTCGCAAAATTTAATAACAATTCGCCATTTCCAAGGAAAGAGGGACCAAAATAATGAAGGTAATAATGCAGCGGAAAAATATTTTCGAGTGTTGGTCTTTCAATTTATGATTCTTGGTATATAAATTCGATTTATCGAGCTTTTACTAACCCACTACTTCTAAAAAATACAAAGGATTATGCGATATGTCACTTTGTTACAGTTAAACCACGTCGAGCCTTTTAAAAAGTTGACAAATTTTTCCAAAAATCTGCAAAATTTTATTTTGTAGATATCTACCGTTTTTTAAAAATATTTTATTAAATCTGGAGCAGTTTTATTTTATTTTATTTTATTTCATTTCATTTCATTTCATTTCATTTCATTTCATTTCATTTTATTTTATTTTATTTTATTTTATTTTATTTTATTTCATTTTATTTCATTTTATTTTATTTTATTTTATTTTATTTTATTTTATAACCGTCGTTGAACAACCTACCCAAGTTATGGGTTTACGAGTACGATGCTCAACTCCGTAGTCATGTAGTTTTGAAACCCAATCGAGAAGACAAAGGAACTCCTAGATCAATTATTGGGAGAAATGTTGCCTTCGTGGATGACTATTTTGAGGGAGCCAGATCCCATTTGCGTTGCATGGAGAGGAAAACCACGAAAACTTCCCACGATTATCCTGATGGCAAGGGGACTCTAACCTATAATCCGTCTACCACTGAGGATATTCTACCGTGGTCGGTGCGAGCCAGGTTTTGAATTCAAATCGACCAGCCATCAATCGAACCCGGTTCACCTCATTGGAAGGCGAGCGCTCTATCCTCTGAGCCACAATTGTTTTGACCAAACTCACTGAACATTTGAATAAATTCACGTTTTGAGCAATTTGCCCTATTTAATAACAATTCGCCAATTCAAAAGAAAGAGGGATTAAAATCTGAACTCTCGCGGCTCACTTCAATGAATAAACTGCATTTAATAATAAAGAATTTTATTCACCTAAAATTTTTTTTATATTCTTAATTACGCAGAGTGTTAAGGAAGGGCTTACTCTTCTGTAAAATGAAAATAGGGTATCCGTCTAGGATATCAATGGGGTTAATCCTAAGCGTTCACCTGAGACGTTGGGGCTTTTCTTCTATGCTGTATCGATTTAATGCATTAGTAAAACATTTTATTATTTCTTAAGCTATCGCAGTAAAAATCATTCCGAAAACAAAAGTGTCTAAGATTTTGAAATAAAATTATTAAATAAAATTACAAAACTATTAATTGCGGTACTTCTTGAGTTAACTAAAAATGCTATCTGCGAATGGTTAACCGCACAAATTTAAATAATTATTTTTGTCAAAATAAACGAGAAAAATGTTTTAAACTGGTTTAACAAATAAATCAGTTTCATTGTTTTCAAATATCTAACTACGTAAAGCGGAAAAAAAATCCTTCGGAATAAAGGAAACAGTTTAATTTCCTGTGAAAGGTAAGATCGGCTTTTATTTCCTCTGTTTCAGATTCTTTTTTCTAAGGAGGATTTCTTTTCCGAATGCAAAACTATTCATGGAAGGAGCTTTTGCAGTCACCAAAAGAAAAAGAACGAAAGAAAAGGAGCCTTTTAAGCATTTTCTTTAGAAATGGAAAAACTCTTACTGTATACTTTTTAAACGCAAATTATGCCGGGCAACTTTATCAGTATATTTTAATATTCCTTAAATCGCCGTTGTTGACTTTTTTTTTTCACAAACAGAATAATTTTTTACATATGTGGGAGTATTTTAACCCTTTCAGGTCCGTAATCACATCTACGTGATTTCGCGATTCACTCTTCACGGTCAAAGGTAATATCTAATTTGAAACGAGCCTTTCTGACTCTAGCGGCCCAATATCACACGGAAGTGATCTCAATACGGTACTTTCCTTACGTCCTGTTTTACTTCGTATGCAGTAAGCATAAAATTCTTAGTACGCATAAAATCGAATTTGGCGAGCCGGGAAAAATGCTTCCTTCTCTAACCGCGCGTTCAGAAGAGGTTAAGCGGAAGCTGAATGAAAATTTTTATATTACTCTCGAAGTATATCGATTCACTCAAGAAGTAAGATACATGTTTGAATAGTTACTAAGGATTGAGTAGCAATTATTTATTAATTAATTTATTTATTAATGTATTAGAGTACTAATCGATACGCATAATAATTATTATAATTAGCAGCTTTATTGATAATCAGAATGCCAATCATTAGTTAAAATTAAGAGAGCTTAATTATTAACCATTGTTAATAACTACCAACCAGTAACTTGAATTACTAATTACTGATCAGTGACCATATAGGCAAAAATCAAATATTTTATTTCAAAACGAATTAAACTAAATATTTGTTTTAAGTAGCCAATATTGATATATTTGTTTTCGCTAGACATAGGGGAAAATTTAAAAAAATGACTATGCTTAATTTATTTCTAGACCTATGATTTACCTGCATGTTTTATTTGAGTAATAAATTCAATACTATCGATAATTTAATCAATAAATCCACGAAAACAATATCGATATTTTAATCGCTATCCGTATTTTAATCAATAAAAAAAAGAAATATTTATAATTCACTAGAATATCAATCATTCTTCAGAATTAATATCTAGCTTAATTATTAATCCTAGTTAATAGCTATTAATCAATAATAAATCTAATAACTATTAATTAGTAATCAAAGTGAATAACTTCAAATCAGTAATAGGAGGTTATAATTACTGTTTTTTTATGTTTCTAAATTCAGTTTTTTCAGCAAATAGAAGTTTCATATTTTTGTTAGGCTTAGGCACTTGCCATTTTTTTGAGTTCTGAAAAATATCTTTAAATTTAATTAACTTAAAGAAAAATTGGCAAAATCTCTCAAATCTGTTTGAGCAATTATGAAGGTATATTTTACGAAAGCTTAAAATCAAAATTTCGAATATTGAATGTCACCAAAAATTTCTTAGAATTTTTTGAAAAGTTATATATTTCTTCCAAAACTATTACAAAAAAAATCCCTCATTTGCCACTTTTTTTTAAAAAAAAGAATTGTAAAACGTGTTTACACTATAGTAAATTTCTTTAATATAAAAATGATTAAGAAAAAAAAATTAACTTTAAAATTCAAAATGGCTCACAAAACGGGATTTTTTTTGTTGATCGATATTGTACAATGGTTCTCTGATAATTAAGAATTTATACTTTTGTACTGGGGCAATATTAAAATGCTAATTCTGCTCGCAAAGGATTTAATAGTCTACCTTAATGATTGCTCTCGAATTTCTTGGAATAAGCCGTTACGTCATCTGTTTCAACAAGGAATTTGTCAAAGTACTTTCATCCAGGAAAAACTTTTTCTATACTAGACCACCCCGAGAGTGTAAACAAAAATCAAAAAAATCAAGTGAAACCAAAAAAAATTTATCCCAAAATCCAAGATGGAGGAGAAAGAATGATCTTAAAGTTAGATTATCGTCTTTCTGCAACTGTACTTCGATCATTAAAAATGTACTTTAGGGTTAAACAGCAATGAAATATTTGTTTCACTCAAAGAGCCTTTCCTAAGGGATTGTGCAACTTTTTGGAATACGACGTTACGTCATCTGTTTCAACTAAAAGTTTTTCCAGGTACTCTCAGGAAGGAAGAAAAAAGTTCTGGATTCTTTTATACATACCATGGGGCGAGTGTGAAGAATTTTTATGATACTTTTTATGTAGAAAGAGGCCAGATTTTGTACCTTTCCTTTTTGGCGCATTCCTTTCCTCGAGAAAATCCTCGGATCCTCTCATCTGTTAAATCCGTTTACTGTTTTATATTTTTAAGTGTAAAGTAAGAAGATTTAAAGCTCTTGAGATAGAAATTTCCAAGAGAATGAAGACTTTTGTTTTGTCTTTTAAACTCTCACCATTCCCTGTGTTCATATTATATCCCTCCGCACATTTCACTTTATTTGAAGAAATTTTTACAATATCTCTGTATATTTTTCAAATTTACTAAATAATTACTTTTTTAAAGAACACAATTTTCTTTCCAGTCTGTTACATAGGAACTTCTCGAGTTTCTTGAAATACTTTAAGAATATAGCATTATACACTAGAACATAATGTTGCCCATTTGGAATTTGTGGTAATTTTCAGGTAATGGTAATTCGTGGTAATTTAAGTTGCGCTTAGAAAAACACCCTTCTGCTCAATACTAAAATAAGGTTAGTATACTCTCCCAAGCTCTCCAGTTGCAATAGTGCACCATAAATTCGCAAAATGTTTCTTTCTTAGACACAACAGCAATATTTTGTTTACTATTATCACTGGCAGCATAGATCAAGTGTGCGTTGTCTTCATTTTCGAGCATATTGTTCTTTTTTGGGACAGTTTAAGTACTTGGGTCAAGAAAGTTATAAACCGCATAATTTTCAATATTGACATTTCGCCGGCCGAAGACTCCCCGTGTAGTAAATGGTGATTGATGCACGTTAAATCTGTCGAGTCTCAAAGTCCTCCATGTTCCCACAACAAATCAATACCTCTGGGGGTACTGATCCAGGAGTTTCCTTGTCTTCTGGATTGGTTCAAAATTACAAGGCTACGGAGTTGAACGTAAGTAGTCGTAAACCCATGAAATTGGGTCGGCTGTTCAACGACGGTTATAAAATAAAAAAAAAAATATTGACATTTAGAACTTTGATGGCTCAGGGGATAGAGCCTTTGCTTTCCATTGAGGTGAACCGGACTCAAATCCCAACGATGGCTGGTCAAAACAAATTCCGAATCCGGCTTGCACCGACCAAGTGCTGACGTAAAATGTCCTCAGTGGTAAATGGATCATGGGTTAGAGTCGCCTTGCCGCTAGGCTAACCGTGGAAGGTTTTTGCGGTTTTCCTATCTATGAAACACAAATGCGGGTTAGTTCCATCAAAAAGACCTCCATGAAGGCAAATTTCTTCCACTACTTGATCCAAGAGTTCCCTAGTCTTCTTGATTCAGTTCAAAATTACAAGCCTACGGATTTGAAAATTAGTAGCCGTAAACCCCAAAAATTGAGTCGGCTATATAATATTGACATTTACTGTGGTAGTGGCTCAGGGAATAGAGCATTCGCCTTCCAATGAGGTGAACTAGGTTCAAATCGATACGAATTCCACACCCGGCTTACACCGACCACAGTGCTCTCGTAAAATATCCTTAGACGCATCATGAGTTAGAGTTCCCTTGCCTTTAGACTAACCATGGGAGGTTTTCCTATCCATGTTATGCAAATATGGTTTAGTTTCTTCGAAAAGTTCTTCACGAAGGCAAAATTTCTCCCAATACTTGATCCTTGAGCTCCATTGTCTTCTGGATTGGGTTCAAAATTACATGTTACGGAGTTGAACATGTTGAACATTGGTAGTCATAAACTCAAAATTTGGTCCGCTGTTCAACGGCGGTTATGATATAAAATACTAACATTTAAATTGAAATTTTAAAACTTTTGATGAAAATAATTCTTAAAAAAATTATTTTTCTGCACAATTCGAAAATTATGCTTATCGTTTTTTAAAAGCCTTTTAAATTCAGTATCATTTTTCTAAGCCTTTTAAAAAAAGGTATCTTAATCAAACTATACAAGTTCTTCCGAAGTGATATGATTTATATGATGTCTTATTAAGGTTTTAATGTTTACCGCTAAATTTTTATTATAAATGAATTTTCTATTTTACTAGACTTCTTTTTCAACATTATTTTTTAAAGATAAAAAATTTATTATAATTAAGCTTTAACTTCACATTTTTAGTTATTATATAACGGTTTTAAGACTAAAACTGTTTGCTTAATTCTGCAATTAGAATGCAAATATCAAGGTCTCATTAATGTTTGCTTTAACCTGAAATTTTTTAAAAATTTTTTGGATGCTAATTTTTATAAATGACGTATGCATTTAATTAAAAAAAATTAAAATATGTATTCATTCTTCAAATATTACAATAAGCAAGAAGCAAGTGTGGTAACATTTTTAATTAACATTCAGTTTTTAGAGCAGCAGAGACAAAATAAGGAGTTTTTCCTCCTTATTGATTGAGAATGTTAAAAAAACGCATCTCAGAGGAAAAAAAATTATTTCATCGTAAAAAAAAACATTTAATTTAAAAATTTAAACAAACATGTCTTCCAGTTAGTTTTAAAAAACCTCAAACATGAAACGGCTCTTAACTGATTAAATCTACAAATTTAATTAAGAAAATTTTGCAGTTGAACAAGCTTTGAGGGAAAAAATGCGAGCAACAGCCAACACTATTTCCCCCTCCTATTTCTTTAAAGCGAATTGATGTATAAAAATTTTAAAGAGAATTTTTATAGCCCCTTTTAAGTAAAATACTTCACACCTTTTTTTAATTATGGCATAGAATTTTAAAAAAAAATTCCTGAATATAACGAATAAAAATTTAATTTTGTTGTTATATTCCTAACAATAGATTGCCTGTCACAGTGACAGTTACACACTTGGGCACAATCAATTTATTTTATAAAGTTACTTACTGGCATAATAAGATTTTTTCCCTGAAATGATAGTTTCTGATTAAAATTATCCTACTGAATCATTTGATGTAAAAATGCTTTAATTATTTTAAGATAAAATTATAAATATATTTAAAAAAATACGATAAAATTCGATTTCTCGAGAACTATTTGACCGCTATCATTTAAACTTAGTATTTTGCCATTTAAAATTGCATTCTTTAAAGTGATGTAAAAAATTATGCATCCTACAATTCAAAATTTTTTCGATCGTTGTTAAGTAAAATAATAAATTTTTTTAAAAAAAATTATAGTATTTTGCATGAAATTATTTTTGAAACAAAATAATAACTGTGTGTAAAAAATTTTCAATTCGCTTAGAAAGTACTCGATATATGACGAAATACGTTAAGAGTAAAATAAACATTAAGGGGTCCAATCTTTGGACCGCTTTCCTGGCCAAACTATGGGGACTAAATTTCCCAGATTGCGCGGGGGGGAGGGGTTGCCAGAAATCCGAATTCCCAAAAATAAAAGGTATGTTTATTCAGAGAACGTTTTTGTGTCTGATTTTCTAACTTCTAGTTCAACTATGGGGACGGAAAATACCTCCAATAGAAAGGAAGTAAGTCCCCCAGCAAAGCTGCTCGTATTTTCATGAGTGATTATTTTGCTTTGGAGATCGTATTGCCATTCCAATAGCTTCGGCATTTCTTTGAACTGACACTAGCTATCAACACAGTTGCACAGTTACCACCTGACCCCGATGTAAGGAAATATATTCTTTCCACAATAATTATACCTTTAAATGCTAAAACTCAAAACGAGAAATTTTCACTCAAATATTTAGAACCAGCGAGTTAGCCTTTTTTTGTAAAACATTGTTTTTCAAATAAAACTCAGCTACTATACATTTTTCAAAGTTAGCTGTGAAAGAACATCAAAAATAGGTATCAAGAGTTTCAAGCTTATTATTTAGAGGAATTAAATTTGCGCACAAATGAATTAAACATCACAAAAAGACTGAAATCTATGACATCAGATGTATTAACAATTCCGTATATTTTTGACATCTTAGATCTAATTAATAAAAAACTTTTGAATTCGGGATGTAGGAATTGAAAGAAACTTTTCACGTTATTGAACTCAATACTCGTTAGCGTTCGATAGAGCGTTCGCCTTTCAATGACGTGAACCAGGTTCGATCCCGGTGATGGCTGGTCGATACAAATTCCGCATCTGTCTTGCACTGACCACAGTGCTGACGTGAAATATCCTCAGTGGTAGACGAATCACGGGTTAGAGTCCCCTTGCTGTCAGGCTAACCGTGGGAGGTTCTCGTGGTTTTCCTCTCTATTTAACGCAACAGCGGGGTAGTTACATTAAAAAGCCTATCACGAAGGCAAATTACTCTCAATACTTGATCCAGGAGTTCCCTTGTCTTCTGGATTGGGTTAATAATTATAAGGCTACGAAGTAGAACATTAGTATTTGTAAGCCCATAAATTGGGTCGGCAATTCAACGACGGTTATAAAATAAAAAAAAGTAAACAAGTGGATATTATGTTGGTAGAATTCCAGTTTATGTTCCGTTTCACTCAGATGGTAAAGAAGTTTAATGGTGAAGAATGATCAACGAATTTCCCAACTTTGTTCCAGTTTATAATATTTTGTGCTATTATACAGTTTTCAGTTTGTTTCTACATTAATTTATGGTTCTAAGTTACCAAAAAGTTCTGCTAAAATTTTAAAAATCGACCATTTTTTTCTTGAAAATAGCTCCAATCAAACTTTTCAGTTTGGATAGTATTTGTAGAACTGAAATCCCCCACTCCTTTTTTTTAAAGTTTCATCCTCTTTAATATACAATTACATATTTACAAGGAAATTAATGTTATACCGATAATACACAGATGAAAAACAACAATTTGCAAATCATACGTAACAATGCATATCGAATACGAAAATATCGCTATACTTATTGATAACTGTTATCAAATACGATAATATTAGGACCATTACCCATAATCATATCAGATTACGTATGAGAAAGATAATATCATGAATACAATACACAACAATAATTACTGATTATCATAATAGTGTGAGTTGATAAATTGGTACTTTCGATTGGCCGGGAACAAAGAAATTCAACTACTTTTTTTTAGATTTGTATTTTTTTAAAATTTTATTTAATTTTGATCTGTTTAAAAAGAAATATAAAAATAAAAGTTGCTGGAGATCTACATTTTGTGGTGACGTTTCGGTTGCGTACGGCTAACCGAAAAGTACTGATAAATTTTAGTTGCGAATCGAAAAAATTGACCAAACTAAAAATAATATTAATTATTTAACTCATTATATTTTTAAATATTACAATATATCGGTATTTTTACAATAACTCGATATTTTTTTTACAATAAATCGAAAAAATAAAATTACTGGTTATAGGAATTAACGTTCGTGTAGGGGACAAGTAAGAAAAGCATTCGCCAACGTATAGTTCCGATGAATGGTACCGAGGAAAATTTAAGTATATTAAGTTATTACATGAATGCAAGAAATTTATAACATGAATACGATACAACTTTTTGTATATTTAGAAGCGCGTGTATTATATATTCATAAGCCAAATGAATATATAATAAGTTGCGAACTATCTATCTTTTATGTAGATTTTCTTTATAAAAGATGGAATTCAATGAGTTTGTAAGAACAATTGTTATTTATTATTTTCTTTTATGTATATGTGCAAAAGCTAAAATAAAAATAACAATGCAAAGACATTGAAATAAACACAATTCAAGAAAAAAAGTACTTTTAAAATGTAAATAGCATTAAAATAAACTGGATATTTAAAGGTTGCTTTTCATTCAAACATTCCGTCGGGTATTGTTTTCAAAACATTCAACAACAACAAAAAAAGAGAAGAAAAAGTCGTCGTTTGTTTTAGAAAACAAAAGAATATCGATTATAAAATCATTCAACATCGATTCATCCTCTGAAAACGAATAGTTTTGAGCGTAAGGAATTGTTTAGTCGATAATAAAAAAATTTCTTTCGCTTTTCACTTAAAGTATGTGGTATTCTGCGATTGATTTATCGTACAAGATTATTGTTTTTAGAATAAAAACAGCTGTTACCGTAACTTATATTTTCTGAGTTTTAAAAATCTATTATTCAATCTTATTTTGAAGAAAGCTTTGTTACTTTGTGATAGAGTTCTTAAATGCATGTTTTGAAAACGTTAAAAATATTGAGTTCACGTGTGTAACAAATCTCAAATCGCCATATTGTAGAAATGTAGGTATCTATATTAATTGTTTTTATTATAGAAATTCCTTATATACCAGCTATCAAAATTCAGGAATCAGTATTAAATATTTACACTTACCTGGCCAGCACACCACCCTTACGAAAATTTAAGGTATATTTGAGGTATTTTTGAGCTATCGAGGTTGTTTTGAGGTATATATGAGGTATATTTGAGATTACTGAGAAAGCAACCATAAAAACTATACTTCATAAAGCTTGTAATTGAGGTGTACGAGGTTGTTTTACATACTTCAGCTGATTTTAAAGTTGTTTAAAATTCACTTCAAATCAACCAGGCTGATGAGGTGATTTTCAAGGTATACAGCTTGTTTTTCTGACACTTATAACAAAAAAGTATTTATGGCATTGATAGATATATACCTCTGGAGGTATATTTAAGGTATATTTGAAGTCAATTTTTAGGTATTTATTTGCACCCTTTTCAACCATACGACGTATTCATATAACAACCTCCTTTATACTTTTAAAAATACCTCATTTATACCTCAATACCTCGATTTTTCCGTAAGGGCATGCTCTTTAATCACCCTAACCGTGCGTGAGCTTTTGCAGATCTGAAACCAAGAGAGATTTTACATTATAGTGGATTTAGAACCACAAGCACTCAGTCAGAGAAAGTTCTGTTCTATCAAGCATTCAGTTTTAACACGGGGAATCGAACCCAGCACTTGTCCTGGTAGGTGATGAATCAGACCCATCAGGCAGCAATTTTTTGAAATGATAAATAAAAATAATTTTACACATTGTAAGAATAAAGTAAATTACAAAGTTTAGATTTATTTATATTATGAATTTTATATATTTATTTTTGCAATCTAAAATCTTAGTTTTAAGATATAAAACAAGCGAAATACTGTTTAGGAATTTCTTTCATTGATAATCAATTTTTGCATAACATATACATTGTGTCTATTGAAGAAATAACGCAATTTTCTTATGTCACGTGCTTGAGGAATGATGTCCTGAAGCATCTGCCATTATTCCCAGATATAAGTCATAAATGTTGATTAATAGAGAAAGTGGAGTTCCTTTCCTTTATAGATTTATGACTCTGTTTTCCTCGCAAGATCTGATACATAAACAAACAAAGCATGAACTTTTTAAAGATAACGTCTATGATATTCTCTTGATTAAAGTAATCAAGTTATCCGTAAATTTAAATTTAGGTTTGCATTTGAAATGCACATTTAGATTACAAATTTAGATGTACTGAAAAATTATCGATTTTGAATATTACCAAAGAACAGAGCAATATGCAGATTCATTGGCACAAGGTCCCAAGTCACGAACGAAGAGGTAACCACAATTGAAGCAACAGAATGAGGAGATAATAAATGGGAGGTATAAAACGCAACTAATAAGAATATTAAATCAAACAAAATATCTTATTTAATTAAAGGTGCACAGTAAAAATGTTATGAAAAAATAGAGAGGAAAAAACAACCATAACAATTATTTAGCTGTAAATCCTTCATTGAGTGTAAATTTGTTTTGATTTCAAATATATTTGAATTTTTTTATTTTTTTTTTAAAAGGCGGGCACTTGGTGGTTTGTCCCATTGGCCACAGGAATGCCAGAACTGCTACTCTCTTCTCGTTACCCAGTGGGCACGGCGGTGGAGCAGCGTCGCCACGTCACACAACCACAAACCCGTTTATAGGACGGGTCGCATTCAAACACATTCACACAAAGGACATAGAACACAGACAGAGAAAGAAACATCCATGCCCTGAGCAGGATTCGAACCCGCGGCCAATGGCTCCGTATTCAGGCACGCTAACCACTCGTTCAACTGGTCGGCATATTTTAAACTTAGTTCTTGATATTATGTTCAGCTACTTTAACTATTATTTTATTTATTGCGTCATTCCACTTATTTTATGTTGCATATTTTGTTATATATTTATTATGTTACTTATGAAAAAGGATTAAAGGTTTGAAACTGAAAACGGTGGTCCTTTATTATATGATTCGATGATAGATTATTTCATGATTCGATGAGATACCATAAAAACAGTAACAATTGCAACAGTCCTTTTAAAGTAACTATTCTTCTCTATGTTCTCTTAGAAAGCTTTTAAAAAATTTTACGAAACACTTTTGCTTTAAAATGAATAAAATGAACGTTATTTCGAAAAGGATATCATATTGCAGATAGTCTAACTAGTCATTTTCGCTTCTCTTAACGAAAAAGACATTGCTTTTTTTTCAAAATATTCTCTCTTAAAAGTCATTGGTTGATAAGGACTCAAAGAAATCCTAAGTTCGACTTCAAAAATCATTACCATGTTGATGTAACTTAAGTTATAATTAAATAAAAAGGAGTAAAATTCACTTAGGAATCTCTGAAGTTTTAATTCCTTTCATTATCTTTCCCTTGAAGATTGCTAATTAAATAAATTTTTTACTTTCTGCACTGATTAACCTTTGGAGTAATATATTTTTTAAAATACTTAAAGGAAATTATTTACTGCGTAATTAATATTTTGATCTCGTTAACTTAGATCTCCTTTTTATACTTTTAATATTATACACTAAATTTTGTTATTAATGATTCTAATTAATGAATTTGATTTATTAATAATAATAAATCGAAATATTATTCACAGTATGTAAACTAGAGTTAAATTAAATAAATGTCGTTTTATTAGAATGCTTTGAATAAATTAACAATAACAAAGAAATGAATAGGTTTTTGAGAAAATAACACAAGTATTCTGTGTTATTATGAATAAATTTTAATCTACCTACTTGTTGTATTCTTTTAAATATTTTTTCATCTTTCTTTACTTTACTATTCCGCATTTGGTGCGGGTGGTTTTCCTGGGAGAGGTTTTAATAGTCTCTCCTAAAGGTTTTCTTCAACAGAAAGTTTATGGAGAAAATTCCGTGCCTCCCAAAAGCTGTCGTAATTAAAGGTAGTCGCAACATAGAGGTGGTCTACGTTGCGACTACCTTTATATAATCTATAATCTTTATATAATCTATAATCTTTATATAATCTATAATCTTTATATAAACTTTAATAGTCTCTCTATGTTGCGACTACCTTTATATAATCTATAATCTTTATATAATCTTTAATAGTCTCTCCTAAAGGTTTTCTTCAACAGAAAGTCTATGGAGAAAATTCCGTGCCTCCCAAAAGCTGTCGTAACTAAAGGTAGTCGCAACATAGAGGTGGTCTTTCCCGGAGGTTTCACTATATGTAACATCTAAAATAATAACTAAATAATTATATTTAATGAATTCTATATAATGTAATCTAATTATATTTAAATTGTAAAATTTGCCTTTCTTAACAGATGGGAACATTTAATGATGTCTTTCACATTATAAAAGAATAACTACGCTTATAAACTATCGTTAATTAGTTAAAAATATAATTAATATCCCTCTCTCTCTCTGCATATATATATATATATATATATATGCCGGAAAACAAAAAGATGAAAAGATGTAATCTCTTCATGAGCTCATACGATTACATCCGCAAAAATTATAATATATATTTTAGTATATATTTTTTATATAGATTTTTTAATTTTTTTTAAAAATTATTTTTTGAAATTATTGTATTTTAATATTTTTTCTTCTTTTCTTTTCATTAATCTTTATTATTTTCCATGTTTTCTCGATAATTTATGAGTTCTGTATACTTGCAGCTTATGCACAGTATGTAAAACTTATTAATTTTCTTAATTTTCTTCTTTTTGTCTATATATATATACTTATATAAATAACCGGAATCCTAAAAAGTCTTATAATTTGATGGAGGAGTTAAGGTTCTTAAAATTGACATTTATAAATTAGGTTCTAGATGAATTAAACAAGTTTAATCAAATTATATTTGCTGACAGTTTACTTATTACTGTATATTTTACGTTAAAATATATTAAAATGAGAATCGAACAAAAATGCACAGTATAATAAAATGTTAACCAAGTATTTGAGAAACTAGACATTTATGACATTCTCAAATTTTTTTTTAACATTGCACGCAGCATAAATAAACCATATTAATCTAATAGAATACGTTTAAAAACATTTAAAAAAAATTAAAATTACAGAAGTTCTAACGTATAATGTCAAATGTCTTTAGTTAAAAATGTTTAATGTTGAACATATAAAGTTTTTTTTCAGCAAGTAAGAAAAATACTAAAAAAAAACTTTGACCCTTTAAACAAAACAATTGGCAATTAAAAACCTATCACGAGCAAGAAAATCTATAAAGTGTAAACTGTTCGAAATAAAAAAAGGAAATAATCGAGAAAGTTAAAAAAAATTATTAAATAAATAATTGATTACCAACAGGCTGAAGTGGTAAATAATTTAAATTTCTTTGTTTAGAAAATGAATGCCTTTTCAATACGTGTATTATTCAGGCGAAGAAAGGGTATTTTTATCCTCAATAAAGTTTTTTTAATTCTATTACTATAACGTTTAGAATAAATTTAATTGCAATAGCGTGTTCATTAAGTAAAATAGAAATAAATTAGTAAAACCATTTCAGATTATAATTCAGAAAAAAGGTTGGAAAATAATGTCTAGTTTGCATAGGTAATAAGGTTTAAAGTGGAAGGGGAAAACGAAGAGATGGTGTTTTTTGTCTCATATTTTATAAAATATAGTTAATTTATGATGTATATTAGTATCTGGGAAAATTTTTTATTCTTTTAAAAATAGTTGTAAGCATATTTTAAACGATATGAAAAAAAAATGCTAATGCATTGATTCTTTTAAGTTCCAAAATCAGAAATAACTTAATTATATAAAAATAGTTTTTATAACCTTACATACTAATATTAAAAAACTATTATTCGTCTTATAAATGTCAGGAATTTTTTGCAATGGTAAATATATTATCTGAATTTTTAATTAAATGAACGAACTTTTGAAAGAAAAAAGACGTACTCTTGTTTTTTTTGATCGTTAAAACTTAAAAGCTAGAAAATGATGACAAAATTTACATCTTTTTAATAAATATATAAGTGATGAAAAACAAAAATGTAATTGGGTATGCCAAAGCTCTTTTATTGAGAAAAAACTATAAATTATTATAAAATTTAAAAAATTTCAAGTAAGACTTTAAAAAAAAAAGTCATATCTAGGCTGGTTTTAATCATGATTAATCTTAAAACTGCAACCGCTATTTCTTTTGCATTTTATGATTTGATTTTTTTTATATAAAAGACTTCAAATTATTCATTAATTTTATTCGCAATAATGAAAGGTTTTGATTGTAAATGAATAATTATGTATAATGGGATACTTGCAAGTGGCGTAGTGCGAGTATCTAGATCTTGATTGGTTGTTGAAATGTGGCTTTTGCTTACGCTAGCAACTGTTCTTTCCATTCTATTTCGAGTAAGCATTGCGGTCAAGTATCAATTCTTTTAAGTGACACATTCTAAATTCTATTACAAAGATTCTTTCTCTAAGATTTCAATTCTTTCACTATATATTTGCACAAAGGCAGGCACAAAGCCATGTGGAACATAGACAAACTAAATATGCGTCGAAGTTGCCACGTACACAAAACAAAAATATATAAAGGTAACAATAAAATACATAAACAAATAATAAATCTAACTTAAGAAAAAGACGAGAAAGAATCGTATTTCAAAAAATTAGATTTACGATACAGCTCCGTATATAATTAACTTATCGTTAATTAACAATCTAACTTATATAGAGAAACTTAGCTCAACTTTAATACGTCATTTTGCTGATAAAGATTAGCTGTCGCTGACGTCATAGGTCACATGTGTAGATATGGGAGATTTTCTTCTTCTTGAAATGTAAGTATCCAATTGTATATATATACTTATTTTATAACTGGATAAAGGTTTATTTTTTTCCAAAATGTCCGAGCCGATCTTGTCTCCCTGTAATAATTCTGTAATGTTCTGAAATAGCTGACTTTAATGGGTTATTCTTAAAATAAGTTTGGAAAGTATCATGTCATATTGAAATACTACAAGAATGACTTGAATTCGATAGTTGTTATTTCTTTATACTCTTAAGACATAATTTTTTTTCATACACATTAAAGATTGTTCATTTACAATTTCCGCAGAAAAATTTCTAACTTACCTAAAAGTCATTTTCCTGGTCTGTCTGAAATTTTTTTTCTTAAACTTACTTAAAATATTTAAACTTTTACATAAAAATTGTAATTATTAATATATTATTAGTAAACTATTTATGTTTGAAGGAGTAAAATAATATTTCTTTTAATCCACACTGTTAGAATTTTCATTTTAAAATTACGGAAAAATAACCACCAGAAATATGTCTATCCGATTAACCATACAGTTCATGGTAAGGAGCATTTTTTAGCTTTACGCTTTTGAAACCGTTTGCAATTGGTATAGTTAAAATACCATGAATATAAACTTCTAGCATAATTTATGAACCATAAGCATAAAAATTAAATGAACATTTGGAGCTTTGTGGGTTCTGCGCCATTTATGAGTGAATGACAGTTTCGTATTCTAATAGTCCAGGGTTACCGATTGAAGAATGCAGGACAATGGAAGCTTTTCATCCAAAGGAAGGGAAGAAATGTTGTGGTGTCAACGCTGGGATTCGAACCCCCGTTCAGACGATCTTGAGATAGGTGGATTAGCCTTAAGTATTAATGTGCAGTATGTACTCAGCTTCACGGAATAAAATGACTTAATAAGGTGGTGCAGTTGACGCCTATAGAAGTCTGGTTGTTAAAATGTATTGAATAAAAACAATCAATGAAAACGTTTTTTCTCACACTTAACAGTTTGAACATCATATTTTTTTATGGTTATTTGACTGTTTTGGTTGAATACGGTAAAAAAACAGAGAAATAAATTGCTATTTAACCATTTTTACCGAGAAATTTCTGAAAGTACGCTTAATTATTTTACTTTACTCACGAAGGTTTTAATGTCACTCTCATAGCACAAGAAAATTTTCTAATATTTTAGAAAAATAATTTTTTTTTAGTTTAGCAGTTTATTTTCAAGAAGAAAAAAAATTTAATTAAATTTTTTTGCATTTTTGATGTGATGCACTTTTAATCATATTGTTATTGCAATAAAAATTCCTACTGATTTCTATCTATGTTTTTTATTTACATTAAACTATCAACTAAATGTCATTGCTTTCAAATTATATCAACTAAATATAATTCATAAGCTAAATATAAAAAAATCGAAACTTCTAGAAACGAAAAAAATGTGAAGGAAGTTTAAATAAATTAAATTTCTTCAAAAAATTAAATTTGATTTTTATTTTTAAAAAATTTGTTTACTTAAATCAAAGAACAGCTGTTTAGGTGAAATTGTACCCATATTTATATAAAAAATTAATTCAAATAGTTTTAATTCCAAAAAAATTCCACAGGAAATTTCAGCACTGTGTAAATACTAACAGAATTCTGAAGTAGAAACTGCAAAATATTAGGCTACAAATTTGAAATCTTATTGCTTCTGAAGTATTTTGCAGAAAACAATTGGTTTTTCAACAGCTTAAAATTTAGAACAATTTGGGTTAGGGAAAGAGTTGGATGGCAATGAAAAGGAAAAAATATTCAAAAACAATAATTCTTGTAGATGTTTCAAATTAATAATGAGTTTTCGCTGTTTATTTTATATGCGATATAGATTGAAACTACGCAAATATGTATACGCTTTTCGTTATGTGATGAAAATCATTCAATTATCGACATTTTTGACTCCAAGTAAATTTGATCAAGTTGACATACCCACGAACACTGAAATCTGACGTTCATAGATAATGACGTTATCATTTCTTTAAGGCAGTGGGCTTTTGCAAATAAACTTTTAATCTGCCGCAAGTTCTTTAAATAACTTATAATTTTTTTCATAAAATGTTTGTCTCAAACGCTTTTCTAAAGTGCTTCTTTGATAACGATATAATGAAGAACAAGACTCATCGTTGCAATATGATTAGAAAATAGTACGAAACAATATAAAGGAAAATAATTATTTGACGTGAACGTGTAACTGGAGTGCAAAATAGCTTCTATATAGCAAAATAGCTAACAAGTTATTTTTAGAATTCAAAACAATTGTAACATTTCATTCACAATGTTTGAAAAATATCAAATAATTTGTTAAAAATTAAAAAGAAAAGAAAATAGTTTGAATTTTATTTTATTATTAAGTGCTACATTAGGGATTGCTTTAATAACATTTAATGTAGACAATTAAATATGTACTCGACAGTTAAAAATAATTTTCTTCTATAAGTTGTACAAATTTTTTAAAAGTCCTAACGCCCTCCAAAAAATCTCCAACGCCCTTTGAAGGGAGGACAATAGCACTCACGTTGAGTACCTAGATTCCAATTTGAGGTGTGTAACAGTTTCTACTGTCATGTTTTTGTTCAATAAAAATATTCAAACGTGAAAATCTTTTTTTTTTTAAATATATGTAACTATGTGATGATTCTTATTCAATTTTAAGCCTAAATGTGTCGTAAGAACTTTAAAAAATTTNTTATGTTACATATATATATATATATATATATATATATACTAGAGGGCTACGCCCCTGCTCACTAACGCTCGCCAACCCCCGATAATTGCTACGCAATTACATTGTCGTTCGCTTCGCAAACAAACTTAAAGTCGTTTTCCTGGAGATTAGCTGGCAACTTCTCTGCACCAACATCACATAGAGAGAATATGATAGGATTGCAAAATGTCAGAGGAACTTATTATCAACATTATAAACTTATATAAAACGATTTCAGTACAAACAATATTATAAACTTATATAAAGCGAGGAAGTAATATTATTTAACACATTACTATAGGGCATTAGCCGGAGATTAATCTCCGTATCCGAAGCACGCGTGGTAGAGCCTAACTCAAATCATTGTTGATCTTATAGGTTGCCGGACGTTCCCTATATGGAGCTTTATTTCTCCCCCCCCCCCAGTAACTTAAATTTTAAACTGAAAGCAATTAAAACCTGATGAAAAAAAACTTTACAAAAATTACAAACAAATTAAAACATGTAATATTAATAAGTGAATTCTAAGTAATATTTCAAAAATAAATACCATTGCAAGTAATTGCTCAATTAACTTCAATACTGTCAACTGACAAAATATTTTAGTTTCAATCAGAAGTATTCGTAGGTACACCAAGGTATTCGTTTTCATTTAAACGTCTTGACTTTTCAACGTTTCTTTGCCGCCCATTCCGCCGTCGCGTATTGATAGCACTACGATTATTTTCCAGTTAATTTTGTGCAGCTAAATCATGTTCAACTGTATGCCGCTGCTGATATCGCCTAAGATATTTTTTATAAAAACCATTTTATAAATTTTATTTATCGTCATTTTTTATAAAAGATATAAGTATTTAAAAGTAAACTCTGTTCAATATATTTTGATAATTTGGAATGTAAATAGTTTTTTGAGAGAGTGTTGATTCATGCTTCCAATAACTCTACGCGATTTATCAAAGCTATTGAAATATATTGGAATTCTAAAATAAATAACTGCGTTACATCAAAACAGACATTTTATTATAAAACTTTAGAGCAACTATCTTTTTACATTGCCACTCAAAATTATTAATAAACACCGGATAATATTGCGTTAATGACGCTTTTATCTAATGACGTCATAAACAATCGTTTGCATAAAGTTTAGTTCATAATAAATCGTAATCGTAATAATAATCGTTTGCATCGTTCGGTTATTTTATAGCTTTACGTAACAAGTGTGATATTTGCTTTTTTTTTGAATGGCGATGTTATAACTTTGTTGTTGAGTTAATAAATCTTCCTTTTTATAAACGTAATAGTAGAGTTTTCTTAATTGGGTATAATATAAAAAAAAACACAACTACTTCCACTTAGTAGGAATAACATTTACCATGACGCAATGCTAAATTCTATGCCACTATCCACATAAATCAATTATTAATCAAAAATCGAATATCAATTACTTTTCTTTATAATGCAATAAAATCTGTCGAGCAGCTATTTAAACGATCAAACACTTCGTTTGTTTATTTGCAGCTTGAAGTTAGGCTCGCAGAAAATGCCGTTCATGGGTTAAATTTAGTAGGAATAACACAACCTGTGACGTAGGCTATAGTATACCCAATTATTTGATTCGAAGTCCTCTGAGTTTTATTTGAGGTCAGTTTGTATTTTATATTTTTTGAAAGCATTATTAAAAATTATTATCTTTTCACATACATGCGTTCTCAATTTTGATTAGCTGTTTTGTGCGTTACTAACCAGAAGTCTTCTGTGATTGGCTATGTGTTATCATTCCACTCTCTTCTTATATATAAAGATATATATATATATGTATCCAAAAATGCAAAAATGTCACTCTCCTGTCATTTTCCGAGGCAAAAGATTGACTTAACAGTAGGCATCGTTAAAATCGTTAAAATGAGTTCCTTTTATGTGTTCTCTTTTTATTTTCTTTCTTGGTAAGCGGTTTTTAAAGTGAAATTATGACAATTTTTTCAGAATTTTTAGAGCATTTTTAGTTTGTAAGATTTCATTGTGTCAAAATGATTTGTGAAGTTAAATGATGGGTCAAAATGATACTTATTGGTAAGAGGGACATCGTGTAAATGAAATTAAAGCTAAAAAATGTAAAATTATCTGGTTAGTAAGGCGTGCACAAAAATCCAAAAACTAGTATTAACTAAAACAAATATCAAAAATCTAAAAATAGGCGTTTTCTATTAAAACTGAATTACATTAATACCAAATTCCTTGGAAAGAGAGGAAAGAAAATAACACTAGTTGTATGACAAAAAAATAGAAAAATCAATCTCGCAATATTAATTCCAGCCGATGGATTTTTAACGAGAAATAAATCAAAATTCTTCGATATATTTCGAAATGTAGAAATTGATTTTGAATTGAAATCTGATGACGTAAGACTACTGAGTCAGGCAGGAAAAAAAAAATCACGAGAATTTCCTGTTAAGCCCACGAATGAGGCTGGTTCTTATTATTTCCATATTTTATGCATATATTTCAAATTTTCATTCGAAATTTGATTTTCAGAAACAATTGGTCGAGATTTTATTTAGAATGTATTTCGAGGAATTTAAATCATTTCTTATCGATCCCGGATCCCAATCTTCCAAATGATATTTCCTTGTTTCGATGATTGAAAATAAAGAAAGCAAGAATTAAGTAGGAGAATTGGTATTCGAGATAAGAATACTTATCTGTTCTTTAAAATAGCTTTCGTTTACTTTGCTAATCGTTGGACATTATTTTTTGTTTAAATTTCCAATGAGCATTACAAATTATTAAAAAAAACTAGTTCTTTATCAGCAATTAAATTTTCGGTAATTAGAATCTCTATGATAACACATCTTATCTCTATTATTAATCTCTATGATAACACATATGCTAGTTAGTTAAATGAAAAACTACTCCATGAAGGCAAATATCCCCAATACTTGATCCAAGAGTTCCCTTGTCTTCTGGATTGGGTTCACAATTACAAGACAAGAGTTGAACATTGGTAATCGTGAACTCAAAGTTGGGATGGCTGCTCAACGACGGTTATATTGCAAAATATAAAATAAAACCATTCTAAAATGGATTTTACTTATTATTTTCTAATAAAAATTATTAATGAACAATAAATTAAGACTTACAATTGAATCTAATATGGACATTTCTTTTATTGTCTTCGCGAAATCAAGCGAGAATTTTGTTGTTATTTAATAGTTGTTACATTATACTGTTTCCTTGGGATATAATAACCAAACCATGTCAGACTACCAAAAAAAAATTTATATGCGCAAAGTTTTTTCAAGTGTTGCTATAAGACTGATTTTGCCCTTCTAGAAGAAAAAAACTCTTTTTGACGCTTGCACCCTTTACAGACATCTTAACTGTTGTATTCTATGTTAGTATTTATATTGTTCCTTATTCACTGTGCATTTTGTAGTGTATTTTTGTCCTTGAATTATGATTACGTATATATTTTCTTTTTTTCAATTGGCTTTTCATAAATTATTTTTCATGTTTCGGGAAAATCATTGTTTCATTGAGAAACATTCCAAAGAAAACAAGATGGATGCTACGTGTTTCTGGTATTGATAAAAAAATGTGATATAAATTACTAAAAAATATTCAATCAAATTTGCACTGACGTACAGGTATAGATCCGCACAATTCTTTAGAAGATATCGAAGCAGATCAGGAAAAAAAAATTTCTATCAACGGCCAATTTATATAAAAAATTCATTTATATTGATCTCTAATATACACTAACATTTAATTATATGCTAAATTCTAAGCGGAAAAACATTAATTTATGCTGTAATCTTTTGGCTGCTTGTTTTTTAGTTCTATAAAATAAATACTTAGATGTTAATTCCTTAAGTTAATGTTACACAAGTAACAGTAGTAGTAGCAAGTGTAATAATGTTACACGAGTGTGTTAATGAATACACAAGTAATTTCAAAAGTTAGTAAATTGCATCGCCCACTATTTCATTTGTTCATAAATTTATTTCAATGTTAAGCAAAATACATATTTATATGGATGACATGCATGATAAACTTTTTTAAAATTAAAAAATATTTTCCAAAATTCGGAATAAATATAGATTTTTTCCTTTTTTATTGTAAAACTTATCGTATAACAGAATGAAATGAACAACAGTAAATAAAATTCTGAAATAAATACTTTTTACGAACTAAACCCAAATAACAGATTTGGAGCGAAGAAAAATTTGTTTCTAAATGCGCAATATGAAAGGAATTCGAAACATTATCGATAAAGATGTTGTGTGTAAGTGAAGACAAAAGTACATCTTGTTAATTATGATTGATTTTAAACGTTTTAACTTCTTATATTTTTTTTGTTCTTAAATATATTTCAATGTTGAATTAATTACATAATTATATTGATTAAATTCAACATTAATATTGTTAAACTAATAAACGAACAAATACGGAAAAGGTTTAATGTTGAATTAATAAAGTTTTAACGTAATATTTAACCTTTCACTTTTTATAATAGAATAGTTAATCGCATGATAGAATAAAATAAACAGGAGTAAAAAATAAAACTATGCTTGAAAAACTTTCTACTAATAATATAACTAAAATATGAGAAAAACTAAACTAAAATAGATGGTTAAATAACGAAAAGAAACCTAAATATAAAAAATAAACTGAAATATAACTAAATATAGCTTTAAAGATCTGGAGTTGATTAGAA
The DNA here is from genome assembly GCF_043381705.1 of Parasteatoda tepidariorum. Lineage (NCBI taxonomy): Eukaryota > Metazoa > Arthropoda > Arachnida > Araneae > Theridiidae > Parasteatoda > Parasteatoda tepidariorum. The sequence continues at coordinate 89,852,374 of NC_092204.1, read as the reverse complement.
AATTGTATGTGCATACACAAAATCATAATAAGGAAACATTACGAAACACTAACATGAACTCAGGCAATCCAGCTTTTATTCAATAATTTTTATTATAATGAAGCCAAAGTTTATTATAATGTTTCAAGTTGAAGTTGAAGCAAAGAATTGTTCATTATAATTTTTATTAAAATGAACAAAACTTTGCTTCAACTTATTTCGAAAAAATGGATTGACTTTAAATGTTATCGGTCATGATGAATACGCACAAAGTGTTAAAAAATCGTTACAGTTTGAAAACCGGACTTGATATGTGACAATAATTAGTTAATTAAATTTTATTTATTTTTTAAGATTTTTTTTTAATTTTGAAACAAAAATCTATTAAAAATATTTTAGTATCACACATGCCATCCTATATTTCCTAAAAAAAAATATAATTACACTAAAAAAGACCTTACAGTCGATTGGCGAAACATTTTTCAGTAGAGAAGTTTAATGTTGTCTCCTAGTGCAGAATCACAATAATTCATAAATCCTCCAAATCGTAATGGAAAATGGTCGTAATCGTAATGGTCCTACAGTAAACTGGCCGTAAGAAGCTACCAATGAGCGGGACTGTCGCCAACAACATGTTGAACAGCTCTAGTGCGTAGAAAATAAATTTCTACAGCTCACAGTGGGCCAGAAGATCATGATCTTTGGCCAAAAGTCAAATATTAAATTTTAACTAAAATATGTTTGGACAGCTTTAATGTTGCCCAAATTAAGTATTCATAATCATTCCAAAATTTATAATTTACTTTTTGGACAGACGAGAGTACAATGTAGTGAAAAATAAGTTAAAATTTTTTTTTTCAAATGCAACTTTTAAATTTATATTTCAGAAATATATATAGGAATTTCACCTTTCTGTTACATTTTTATCAGAGAAATTAGTCTGAAGTTATAGCACAATTTTTCATTTTGTTGGATTAGTTAATACTCTTGACAAACTTATAGTTTATATCTTATCATTTGACATTTTACAATGTTTGAATCACTTTCGAAACTTATCTCCAAAAAGTTCCACGAGATAATTAGCTAAACTTTTTTTTGTTGTCTTCTTTGATATTTCTTCTTTCGAAAAAACCTGACCCATTTTGCCCATATTGCAAAAGTGGATTAAATATACCGAAAAACAAAAATTATGTTTTTTTTCTCCATGTTTCCGCGTTATTTTGTAATATTACTTCGGAAATATAATTTGCTTTTCATTTTTAATATAAAATTACGAAAATTATTATATTTTCATTGCTTTATATAATTATTTAAATGTACTATATATATATAATTTTTTTTTGCTCGCCATAGTTTAGCCGCTATCTTGTTTTTTTTTTTTGGTATTTTTAGTGTATTTCAAAATTTTAACTATGAATTCAATTTACCTGCACATGAAAACCCTAAATAAAAAAAAGCAAATTTTGAAACAAATTTTATGGAAATACTAATTTTGGCCGCGAAACCTTGGAAGCTGGCCCGCTGTGTCGCGGAGTAAAAAATGCGATTTGTTATTACTTTTTAGAATTACCATAAATTTACCGTATAGTTTAATAACAAGCTTATGCTATTATCTAAACAAACTATCTCTTTTTTTTTTTATCAAACTACGAGTTTTTTTAAATGATAGATAAAGGATATCTGTGTATGTTTATCACATAAGTCAAATAATAATCGGACACAGCAGTAAAGTGTGGTCTATAGCACGGTATTCCCTACAATATTTTTTGAAGGTAAAGGTTCATTGCCCGGCATTACTTAATATGATGTGGTTTCTTTAAGATTAAATGCTATTGATTGACTGGCACTTGTACGATTTTCTTAACTGTTATTTTTTTTAAATTATAATTTATTTTTTATTTTTTGAAGGTTAAGTGCCATTGTCAGATAATTAGGACTTCTTTGGTCGACAAAATAGTCTGATTTTATTGGAAATTTTATGAACTAATCGATTATTTGATGATATATTCGATTAAAGTTCAATAATAATAGTTCATATAAAGTTCAATAATAATATATATATATATATATATATATATATAAATATACATAAACAGCATTGCTGTTGTGTATTAATAAAACAAATGGCATCTTTAAAAGTAGAAGGGTCAAATGGTTCCATTTTAAAATCGATGGTAGTCTCATTTACATCATTCTAAATTTATATCCTTTACCGTCATAGATTGTGAATGATAAATACATATCTGCCTACCTCATCAACATCCCCGAAGCACATTTTCTCTCTTTTTTTTTTTACCCTCAAAACTTCATTTATCATGCAAAACTGTCAGGTCGTTTCTGTTCGCATACCTTCTGGGGTTGAATTTCCGGAATAGATTGAAAAGGCATGCTCCGAAATCACTTCCATGAACATTTTTTTTCCCTTCTCACTCCTTTTTTTTCTACACCAGACCAGAGAGTGCATTTTTTTAAAAAAAATTGCTTGTCGTTGTAAATCGATTTTGAACTATTTCGTATGTATTCATATTTTCAACGCCTGTTCTCTATTGACATGAAGCTTGCTAACAAGCGAAATTAATATAAAAATCTCTAATTGTATATTGTATATATTTATGAATAAGAATTTTTTTTAGAATTTAGTATTATATCATACTTTAATGTATTTGCTTTCATGTTTTTGAGGGTAAAATAATTTTTTTTCCAATGCCCACCCTATTAAAGATACTCATTCAGGTATCAGTAGTGCATATTTGGGAACCATAAGGGTGGCCCTGCAATGTTCCCGCAGTGAGGACAAATATTACAGAGAATGAAGGAACATCTATGCCTTGTCCGGGATTCGAGCCCATGACCTTTCTAATGTGAAGTCAGCTCCAAGACCACCACATAGTCCATTTCGGCTGTAGAATAATCTAACAATTTGAATTTCAACCTCTTTCCGATTAGTTAGAGCACTGAAATCTTTGCAAGAAAGCCGCAAATATAATTTAAATGCAAATTTTAAAAAAAGCTTAAATAGTGTATTGTACATATTTATGAGTGATACATTTAATTCCTTTATTCTTTTATTTATTAGCTTTCATGTTTTTGAGGTTAGCTTAATCTAATAATCTAAATTTCGACATCTTTCCGATTAGTTAGAACATCAAAATCTTCACAAGAACGCCATGAATAATTACAATTCAGGTTTCAATAGTTTTTTGACCTCTGTAAGAAGTGATTGCAATCAAAATCGTTAATCAAAATTCAGACCACTTTCTGACCAGCTAGAATGTTTAAATCCCCATTGAAACTCTGTCTCTGATTAATCAAGTTTGAACTGTTCACTAACCGCTTTAAGTAGATGTTTTAAATATTTCATCGCTGAATAAAATTATTCAGTTCTGAAATGATTTCCCGATTTACGAGTTCCCAGTTGTTTAGCTAAACAAAGATTATTTCATTTTAAGCGGTCAGTGCTCTCGTTATTCCCATACACGCGGTAATTTTGTTTTTGAAGTTATAAACTAATTAATGTGTCAAAACAATTTTGTATAATACTTTATTAAAATATTACATCATTATTTTTAGTAGGAATGAAAATCTTTTTTATTTTACTTATTTATTTGTCTTATGTCAGATTAGAGAAAACATCATTATTTAGGATACAGGTTTATAATTGACGTGGTTATTATAATGAATAATCTGATTAATAGGAATAAAAACAAGGCAGAGATATGTGCTTCATTGCCAGGTACGTACTTGCCCGGTATTCCCTACACTGATGTTTTTCCTAACATGCCCTAATTAGATATTGATAATATTGATATAATAATAACCATTTGTTATAAATAATAACAGAAAAAAAACCCAAGTGAAATTTGTGCTTCACATAAAATAATTTATTGAATAAAATTGTTAATTAGTTTTGAAGGTTTACATATAAACATTTAAAAAATGCACACTTATAAGTCATTAATGATAATGACAAAACTGATCACCTAAAATGGGCAAGAATAATGACCCTCTTCACTCTCATTTCCTAAAATGGTACGATTTCTTATTACAGTTACAATTAGTTCTAAATAATAATAGAACTAATACTAAAGCTTTTGTACTGCTTACTTCAAACAGATTCAATAGAATTCAGATCTTGTAACCAAATGAACCCGCTGGGAACGTTTGATATTATTAATAATGTGTTGGAGACATTTGAAAGAAATTTAACTTGTTAGCGATTTTTGTCACTAACTTAATGTGCTCGTAATTGTTGTAACTAACTTAATATTTTCGTAATTGTTGCGACTAACGTAATATGTTCGTATTGTTGTAACTAACTTAATATGTTTGTAATTGTTGTAACTAACTTAATATGCTAGTAATTGTTGTAACTAACTTAATATGCTTGTAATTGTTGTAATTAGCTTATTATGCTTTTAATTGTGCAACTGACTCAGTATGTTCATAATTGTTGTAACTAACTTATTATGCTCGTAATTGTTGTAACTAATTTATTATTTTAACAATTTTTGTGACTTATTTGCTACTAATTTCATTAACTGGAAACTTTGGTGTCAACTTAATCCGTTTTAACTTAATGTTAACGTTTTTAAGTAACTTAATCTTAATCTTAATCTTAATACCTCGTCAACTTTTATAAGTAACTATATATTCTGAGCCCCGTTTGTAGTTAATTGAATTTGCTGTCATTCTTAATTAACACAATGTGCTCTCAGCTTTCGTAACCAACATAATTTGCTAGCAGCTTAACTAATTTTGAAAATTAAGATTAAAAGTCTTAATATTTTCTCTATCAACATACCGTTTATTTCATCCTCTTATGACTCTTAGTTTCAGAGCTATTTAGTGTTTAAATCGTGTGCTCCTTTACTAGAATCACTGCATTAACGACACAATTCGTAGACTATTCAAAGCAGAAACTATTTCAGTTATCGAAGAATACCTTAAGTTAGAAAGCAGCGTAAAATGTCAGTCAGATCACGGTTATTCCACAAAGTAATTCACATCGACCTAATCTTAACGGATTTTAAATCTGATACTAATTACCACCCGTGGGGTCTAAACGGAGACACTTTTCTGCATTCTAATAAAGGGAATTCATTTAAGATAAATTAAGAAGTCTTCATTCAAAATTCAGAAAAGGAGCACTCGATAAGATTCCTAATGTCTAAGTTCAAAGGCGATAAACAATGGGTAAGGAATCTTATTCATTGTCTTAGGATGAAAGTTATTTAATCCGATTCAAACGCCAATTGTTGGCTAGTCTTAAGTGATATTATCGGAAGAATTGTCGCCAAGCTCTTATTCTCAAAGGAATTTTTGCCAAGCCTTATTCTCCAGGGAAGCCTATTATTTACAAAATAATTATATTTAAATATTGAGTTAATGAAGATAACGATAGACTTCGTGGATTATTAGTTTAAAAATTATCCGTTAATTTAAAGTTAGGAGCTGTTAGACCCAGGCTCTCTGAAATTGAACTTTCCTTAATATTTAAAAAGGATTTTATGTGGGATGGTGAATTTCTTGTATGGAAATTTAAATTATGTGATAGCAATGGAAATCAGTTGTTCCTAAAAATTCTTTTCAATTTTTAAAACATTTTCTAAAAATTAACAATTCTTACAGGCTTAATATTTTTTTCTAACAATAAGCATATACCTTTAATTAGCATATTGAAAGTTTTTTGAAAAAAATTAATTATAACCTATTTTATATAAAATACTTAGCAATACCACAGATGTTTCCTCGTAACGGTGGAAAAAGTCAATAATCAAAAAATCTGTATTTACCAACACTATGCAATTATGCATAATACTGAAAGGCAGCATATATTGACTTGACACAATTAAAATAATTTAAAATCATTCAATTTATTTAGTTACTTCTTATTTATTTCTCATTAGTTGTGCTTTTCGGTGACTTTACGCTATTTATTATATCAAATCTCGCGTTTAAAAGTTTATTCCATCAAAGAAAAGATCAACTTAAATGAGCATCATTTGACATGATGCCATTGCTCGAGAACAACTCATCATAGTCAAAACTTACTACAGTCACGTAATTTATCCTGTACTTGCTCCATTAGGGGGCAATATTATCCCAGTATCTATTATCATGATACAAATATTAAACATCCATATTTGTATAATTGATATTCATTTAAACCGTATATATTACCGAAATACCAGTAGTACTAATTGAATATTAGTATTTATTTAATATGATTAACTTTTCATTTAATTTCATTTCGTCGCGTAGCATCCGACCCAATTTTTCGGGTTTGCGACTACTAATGTTCAACACAGTAGCCTTGTCATTTTGAACCCAATCAAGAAGACAAGGGAACTTCTGGATCAAGTATGGGAAGAAATTTGCGTTCGTTTTTGATAGAACTAACACGCATTTGCGTTACATGGATAAGAAAACCACGAAAACCTCCCATAATTATCTTGACGACATGGGGTCTCTTACCCATGATCCATCAACCACTGAAGATATTTTGCGTCAGTACTGTGGTCGGTGCCAGCCGGGTTCGAAATTACCAGCCATCGCTGAGTTACCCGATTCACTCAATTGGAAAGCAAAAGCTAGATTCCCTGTGCCACCAAGACCCGAATATGCTTAATTAACAAAATTATTTAAGCATAGGCTTCGATAAATATTTGGGATTTTTTTTTAATGGTTTCCTGAAGCAAATAAATATTTTTAAAGATACTCAACAATCACTTAGAAAAAGGGACTCCAGATAAACTTGATTTTTAGTTACGTTTTTAAGAATAAAAAAAAGGTGAATAAGGCGTTTGAAATGTTAATCTAAAAACTTTCTCTGTCACTCGAAATTAGAAATAATGTACAACATCGATATTAATAACTTGAGTTCAGTAATTTTTAAAAAATCTATTCCTTTAAGCACCGTAAAACTTGTTAATTACATCATATTTTACTTAAAAATGAAATATTGAAATTGGTTATTATAAATAATAATAAGAAGAACATATTTCAAGTCTCAAGAAAATTAAGACTCGGTATTGTTGAATTCTTTTTTATTAATTAAGTTAAGTATAGTATTTTCATCTTATAGCAATTCAGAAAAGAAAAATAACTTCAATTGGGTAATTTTAAAATTTATTGTGTTTTAGAATGAAGTCATTTGTTTCAATAACAACTAGCTATTTGTATATTCTACATATTTATTCTAATGAAACTTCCAGTGCTTCTGAAGAAAGAACAATTAATGCTATTCCAATATATTTAATTGGGTAAATTATATAAAGGTACTTAATGAAAAATAATAAAAAACGCACTGCTGTTTTATAACATTACCGAATATTTTTTTTCACCCCAACTTTGTTAAAATGCAAATGCAACCGATTGTTTAAACTTATATGTAGTGTGTAACATATTTTCCTTTACTTTACTTCTTAATTAAAGGAAAACTGATTGATAATAAAAGACGTTCAAATAGATTAATTGTGAAAGTTGTTTAAATTTATCGCTGTATAGCTGATTTAGGCACAGGTACCAAACAAACTATTTATTCGATTCAGTTAAAAATGCAGTCAAACAAAATAAAACATAGAACTTTTTATTAGTGAATTTCGTAATTGATACCGGTCTGTTTTAAAGATGTCCGATTTGAAAAATATTTTTTAAAAAAATAGAGAAATGTAATGTTTCTGCTATATTCTCTGAAAACCAATTTATTATCAACAAATTTTATTATTGTCAAAACTCGCCAATACATGTTAGATGGCGAAATCGCTATTAATGGCGCTGATAACTTAGCAAAACTATAAAACAACTTTATCAAAATAAACGAGAAACGCAAAACTGACAGTCTGGCATGCAACAAAAACATAGTTTTATAGTTTATCTAGGAATTAACTTTCTGGGAATTTTTTCGGAATTAATTTTAAATTTAGATAATAAGGCAAATAATTTTATTAATTAGAACTAATTAAACTGTACATACATTTCTGTCTTCTTCAAATTCCTAAATATATTTTTCAAACGTCGACCGTTCTCTGGTCCGTAAAAATAAGGCAGTATAATGTGTGCATGCCCCGGTATTATCTTTTGAACATCATTAACATTAATACGACGTTTTTAATTAGGATCATTAGTGCGACAATAACAACCAACCCATTAACCAAACCAAATGTACGGATTTTTCGATAAATTTGATTATCTTAAATTTAAAATACATTCGTTTTATTCTAAATACTTAACATTAATTTTAAAAAGATTTCTTTCAGTTGCATGAAATAAACATGTTGTTTTGTATGATAAAAATATAAGTTGTTATTTTAGAGGATATACTTAAGGTTATTAAGGTAGAGACTAACATTTGTTTACTTTAAGCTAAAAGATCATAAAACAAATCGAACGAAATTTTTATTACGTTTTGAAAGATATTGTATTTCTATAGTTCGACGAAGTCTATTTGTTGTTTTTTTTCTTCTTATTTCTACTGTTTTGCCCGTCAACAATTCCAGAAGATTTCGTCCCTGCACTTTTACCAACTAGTTTTACGAGGACAACAATTGGATCGTAAAAGGAAATTTATAGATATCTATGCCTAAATGATATATATAACAAACTATTTCACATTTTATGTTCTAGTCTTAAGACAGAAAATTATATTCTTTTTATTTTAGATTTGGAAAATTAAAAAGTATTTAAAAATATTCTTCGATAGGGACCATTTTTAATCTTATGATGTTTTAAAAGTTGAAGAAAATGCTAATATTTTCAATTCATTGAAGTAAATTCGCGTAAAAATATTTTTCAAAAGCATCAATGTCAATAAAATAAACCAATTGTCGCCATAATACAGACTGTTTTAAAATATAATTAAAGAAAAATGGATGAAGGAAAGAAATGTACTGAGATTGCTGCTTTCGTAGCAGGAAATTTTGCATAAATCTCGCCAAATTTTAAAATTAGTTCTGAACTAAAGAACATTAAACAATGTCTTGAGCTTCGTATCAGAGAATTCTGTTCGAACACACTTTCATTAGTTTTTATCTCCGACATCAGCAAGTTGTTTCTGTAATTGGTGTTTATTTTGAAAACATATAGTTTTTTAGTTTTTTATGATCAGCTACACCTTTAGTTGACGAACTTTGTAATTAATTTCGTAGGACTGATAAGGCATAAATAAATTAGAGTCACAAATAAGCATTATTTTAATGCACTGATAATCTGCGAAGAAATGCAATAAACACAAATAACCCTTATTTTGAGACACTGATAAACCACAAAGAAATACGATAAGCCCACGAAGATAAAAAAAATTAAAAAGGTAAGTAAAGCACCGATTTGAATCATGTTCTTTTTTTGAACAGTTGACAAATTTTTATGTGTTTAGTTGTGGTCTATAAGCAATCACCATTTTGCGGCATCATGTATTGTTATGGATTAAACTTTCCTTAATTTCTTTTGAATGACTTCACCGATTGGCACGGCATTCTTTGTTTCAGATTTCTAATATATTTAGCGATGTTTTTCATCGTTCTACGTTTCGTTGTTTCCATTCAACATTTAAAACACATCTTTTTAAAAAATTATCGTTTTCGTATTTTTGAATGCGCGTTTTTGAATGCACGTTTTTAAATCTCCAGATACTTGAAATTTGATTCATTTAAAGCTCTGGACCAGCTGGTCACGGGAGTAACTAGTGATGTATAAAAATATGAAGAAAAAAATCACTGAATCTCAAAGACTGCTTCATATATATTCAAATATAGCAAAGTTCCCATAGGAACCACAGAAAATTTTGTTATAGCTAACAATTGAATGAGCTACGTAAAAGTGTCCTACAGATGATCCATATGAAAGCCTTATTGATCTTTATAGATGAGTGGGGACAAAGAAAAGAGATTTTTAAAAATGTAGCCTATCTCTTTTCCGTATTATTGAAAGTTAAACCTAGACTATTTCACCTTTTAAATATTTGAAAAATGAGCCTGTACTCCGACATATCCCAAAGCACATTATTCATCCCTTAAAAGAAGGATTGCTAAAAAGCTCTAACTTTTAAAATCTATGTCACACTCTCATCATTTATCTTATGAGGTGTGAGTGGTGTCTTCAAAGTTAAAAATGTTTGGTATTTACGGTATATTTTGATAAACGCTGAAATATAACCTCATGTTTAAGCTTGAATTGATATTAAAAATAAAAAATAAAAATAATTTTAAATGTTTTTATTTTAACAAAAGCGTGTCACATTTTTTGTTACCCTCTCCCCCAAGTCACAAAATATCACAAATTTCACAAACAAGCAGAACATCAATTACAGCCCTGCTCCATAGAAAATAAAAATATAATGTTCACATTTTTAAAATAAATTTCAAATTTTTTTTTATTTGAGAGTGTTGCTCATACAGTCGTTCGTTTTTGAGTTACCACAGTTGAAGATTTTTTTATGAGGTGTAAGTCAGTTAGCGGTTAGGTTCTTGCAGTAATATTTTCTCTTGTCCTAAGGAAAAAACCTTTGATAGTTTCTTTTAAATTTTAAATTAAATTTTTTTAAGAAAATTGTTAATTTAAAATGATTTTTAAAATTTAAAAATTTTGCTATCTTATTATATTTTTCAGGGAATAAATTTTGGCTAGCCAACTTTGGTGACCGGCTCGGACACCCTTCAAAATTATCTTAAATTTTAATGATAACCAAGACGAATGCATAGCACAACTGAATTTAAATATTCGGGGAGACTTTCGTATCGTGATCTGTGGCAGAATAATCGCTAAGTTTTGGTGATTTCCGGAAGGTGGCCGGCGAGAAACTTAAAAAAAAAAANAAAAAAAAAAAAAAAAAAAAAAAAAAAAAAAAAAAAAAAAAAAAAAAAAAAAAAATTATTACAGAAAGGGACAAGCTTGAAAATTTTGATACGTAACCACCCCCGGACAAACATTTACAATTTTTTTTTTAAAAAAAATTGCAAGTTTAAAATCTATTCGGCACCTTGGCGATTGTAGTTGCCGCGACAGGTCACGATAAGGAAATATCCCTAAATATTCTTATTCTTCAACTCCACCAGTCCTAACTCCTTATTTAGTTTTAAGCAAAAAACTAACCAAATTTTTTCACTGTCTAGCTGTTACCTGCGATTTAAATTTTATCTATTTTCTAAAGATATCTGTCATAATATTAAAGTTCTTCAGTTATTGAACTTTAGTAATAATTTAAAATCTAACCAGCAGCCACAAAATCACACAAACCACCATAAGCATGCTTTTAGGATATTTCAGCATAGTACGCAGCATAAATATTAGAACTATTCCCATGGTTGCCTTGAGGTAAGATAGAAAACTCATCCCAATGCTTCATTACGAGTTGTACTACTTCCTCGCGCGCCTCAAAAGCCATAACCAGAGTATTAAATAATGTAGATATGCTTTTAATCGATGAAGGTAAACACTATCACCTGTAATTGGTACCACAATATGCGGCACCGTAACACGTTTATATTTAAAATTTCTACAACCATTTTAAAAACATTCAAAAATGAATCTAACTAACAACATCGTAACTAAGTTTTTATTTATATTAAAAAAATAATATTCTAACTAAATACCTAATGTATTTAACACTACTCAAATACTAACTACTCAACACTACTTAAATTATTACTTACGACAACCTAACAAAATGAATATAAATTAATACTTAACGTATAACTAATTATTTAACACTACTTCAATTTTTATACAAGAAACCCTAACAAAACGAATAATAATCATAGTGTTGCCAATACCTAGAGAAATACCCGATTTTAAGGTGCCAACATCAGCAAAATATATGTATAGATAATCAGTAAAGTCTGATAAAAAAATTCGCAATTTTTTCTCGTTTTGTATGGAAGCGAACTAACCATGTAGTTAGCTTTCATTTAAACATTCTTTAATCATTTTTGTCAGGATACTTACTATTAATATTTATATAAACATACTAGTTAGATTTAAAAAAAATTCTTCCTTAATTTAAATTTCGTATTTGCCGCACGATTAAGCGTCCTTGTGACTTGAAAAAAAACCACTCCATCTCTCGAGATTATTTTCTTGATTTTTGTTTCGCTTTTTAGTGTTTTCTATTATTTTCTATTATAGTACGTCATTTTTCGTAATTTAATTAAAAGCCTTTATTAGTTGTTAATTTCAGGGGTCAAAGAAGCTTCGGAGCTAAACTGTTTAAAAAGTTTCGAAACTGCAAAAAGTTTGCCACAAATTGCCACCCGAGTTCCCTATGTAAAAAAACTCTTCAATTGACCAAAATACAATATATATGCCATTAATAGTTGATTTTTTCATCAATTTTTATATTTTAATTTGTGATCTAACTATGCATATAAAAAAAATTGTGTCACTTATCGTAGCTTCGATTGCTTTCTTGAAAAATTCTATATTTGTCCCTATTTCTAACAGTCGAGATTTGCCTAGTGCCCTTAAAATATCACAATCTTCAATAAATAAAATTTTTCCTAACCCTTCTCTCATTTAATTCACTTAGAGCTTTGAATGCTTTTTTGAAAAATTCTATATTTGTTCCTATTTCTAACAGTCATGATTTGCCTAGTGCCCTTGAAATATCACAATCTTCAATAAATAAAATTTTTCCTAACCCTTCTCTCATTTAATTCACTTAGAGCTTTCATTACTTTTTTGAAAAATTCTATATTTGTTCCTATTTCTGACAGTCGAGATATGCCTTGTGCCCTTAAAATATCACAATCTTCAATAAATAAAATTTTTCCTAACCCTTCTCTCATTTAATTCACTTAGAGCTTTGATTGCTTTTTTGAAAAATTCTATATTTGTTCCTATTTCTGACAGTCGAGATTTGCCTAGTGCCAAAGCCTCCTAGAGAAGTGGTACTTCTCTAGAAGGCAGTACTAGGAGGCTTTGCTGGTGTCCTTAAAATATCACAATCTTCAATAAATAAAATTTTTCCTAACCCTTCTCTCATTTAATTTTGAATCTTCATTCCCCTTTCCTCCATATAAATAACTTACTACATAACAATGTACCCACGTAGTTCCTTTTAAGCAAAAAGTTTATTCTTTGCTTGGATATTTTCTTCGATCAAAACTACTCTCTTTTTATTTCAACAATGCTGAAATTTAATTGTTACATAAGTTACATTGTTGCATAAGTTCAACTGTTACATGAAATTTAATGAATACATAAGTGAAGACTTAAATATTTTATTGTTATTTCCATTTTGACAGTGGTGCTATAAACATTGTTCCTATTAAGTTATTTTCAACTAAACGTTTAAACATCAATTGATATATGATGATGTGGTTAAAAAACATCTGCAAGCTCTTTTCTAAACTCGGTTGTAGTTCAACTAAAACTTAAACAGTATTCGTGCAGACCATGTCTGGCAAGAAAAGAAAAGGACGTCCAGCTGGGGCTTAATGTTGGGGGAAGGCTGTACTCCTTAGGTTTCCCCCGAGCAAGGGTTTTCCATGGACAGTTCCAAATTTCTTTTCACCATATTAGAAAAGAGAAGGAGAAAGGCAGACCTTTCCACTTGCAATTGCTTTTTCTGTGGTTTTTGGCTTAAAGACAATTTAAAACCAAATTACTGGTTTGCATTTTACACGATTTTTTGGCCGAAGGACAATTAAAAATCGAATCTCTGTCTACATTTTCTGTGGTTTTTGGCAGGACAATTAAAAAACGATCCTCTCCGCTGTGGCACCACCTTCGCATGGTGGATAACCTTTAAACAAAGGGTGCCACAATAGTTTCAGTATCCTAATAAAATAAAAAAAGGACGTAATACTAAAATCAAAATTCATTGAACTTAAAAATATTGGTCCATATATTAATTTAGTTGTATATTCTACCCTAAATTGCTACACCTGCCATTGTTTATGAGTAGGGCATTAATTGAATGTTTATAAAGTGCTACACTTTAAAAAAAAACTTGTTGTCATAAACAATACTATTTATTGGTTAAGCATTGCAGCAGTCATTACAAACAATAGGTGAAAATAATTTAGTACCGCTTCAAAGGTTTCCATTTGAAGAGGTAATGGGAAATCTCCCCATTTTAAAGAGGTAAGGAAGAAAAGGGTTGTTGTTTTGTCCGATTTTTAACGGTGGAAGTTAAAATTATTATTATTGGCTTATGAGCGCAAGTTCGTTTCTATAAAAATTGTAAATAGTTTGAAAGCAAAGAAAAGTAATGTTTTCTTCAATTAACAAATTTATCTTTGTAAACACAAATTTCGCTTCAACCGGCCTATTTTAATATTCGATCTTTATAATGAGAATGCATTTTTTGGTTGCATTAATATAAACATCAAGGGCTACCGAGTAATTGAACTTAACCCTAAGAAATATTAGTGTAATGAATACCAGGAATGGGCACTTAATCTCAAAAATCATCAGTGTGGAAAGTGCTTAGTTGGGTCCTCTCCCTGATAATAACATCAATGTCAGGAAATAATCAAACAGCTATTCAGGGTAGTCTGGTCTTTAATAACTTGTCTCCCAAACACTAATGCTTTTCCTAAATTATCCTTAATGCATCGCTAAAAGAGAAAAATCCTAATTTTTTAAGGAAGGAATCCAATAATTAAAGGTACATTTTAATATTAAATATTATACTGGAGAAATTATAGTTGGCAAATAAGTTATATTGATATTTTTTTTTTCACTTTTGAGAAGTTAACATAATTTTCATCTCCAAATATGAAACCATCTCCTCATACTTTGAGATATAAGGAAATTCCCGAGAGCTTGCTTTCATCTGCATTAAATATAATTTTTTTAATATTTTAAGAGTCTTTGCGTCTTTTTAGAAAATTGGGAAAGTGACCTAAAAGTGAGATTTTATGATATTTTATTTTATATTTTAATCGTCGTTGAACAGCCGACCCAATTTTTTGGGTTTGCGACTGCTAATGTTCAGTTCCGTAGCCTTATGACTTTTAACACAATCCAGAAGACAAAGGATCTAAAGGATCAAGTATTGGCAGAAATTTGCTTTCGTGAAGGACTTTTTGATGGAAATAACCAGCATTTGCGTTACAAGGAGAGGAAAACAACGAAAGCATCCTACGATGAGCCTGATGGAAGGGGACTCCAAACCATCATCCGTCTAAAACTGAGGATATTTGCAAGGAAATTTGCAAGATCCGGGTGAGGAATTCGTATCGATCAGCCATCGATGGGATTCGAATCCTGTTTACTTCATTGGAAGGCGAACGCTCTATCCCCTGAGCAAACCACGACTCGAGATCTTATTATAGTAAGAAATCGAGATACAAATAATCAGGAAGTGGAAGATTTTAGATACAATTAAAAGCTTAAGTTACAGTGCCCAATCGACGGGCACCCCAAATCACCATTTTGATGCGGTTTGAAGTGGTTCCCTCGACTTTTGCTGTTAAAAAGCAAATTTTTTTTTTTACATTGTACGGAAAAGGCTGAAATAAATGTTTACAAGTTTGGCGAGCGATTGGAAGTTATGTTCTGAGTTCAGATGGTAAAATAAAATCAATGAGAAAAAAACATTGCTGCTTTTTCTTAGTATAAAACTTGAGAGGATTCTATGTTGCTTTTGAGTAAACACCCAGTTCCTAATAAGGAGTCGCTTCAGAACTTAACAAAAAAATAAAGAAAAAAATATACAAAAGTACGGGAGATAAACAGATTGGGAAGACTAAAAACCTCCGGTTCGGTGTAGCAAATATAAAATTTGCAAGAATGACAAATATAGAGAAAGAGATCAATTCCTCTTTGGAATTCCAAGCCTAGATTTTGAAGTCAGGAAGGAAAAGAAGATTGTTTGCAAGAATGAATAAGAATGGTAAAAGGTATCCTGATTTATTCTTTTCTAAAATACAACGTAAAACTTTAGAACCTGACAGTTTAAATTTTTTTTTTCGGAGTGTGGAAGTTGAATTGTAAAATAAGGGGTTTCAATTTCGCTTTCGTTGTCTATTTTCCAAGACATTCTTTTCTCCTTTTCAGAAAGCGAATCAAATTTATGGGGCGAGATTTTCAACTCTTGTGATTTCCCCCCCCCCCNTGTTTCCCCCCCCCCCCCCATTGGTGGCTTTTTTTTAAGCTTGATTTAGCGAATCATGCGTTTTGGTTCAATTTTCCTGAAATGAAAGTGTTGGAAGAAGTTGTGTGTTGTCATGCTTACATCTGTTTCCTTACAAAGCGCTCTTTTAAATTTTTAGAGTAAATGGTTGTCAAAATGAATTTATAAAAGTAATCGAGCTTAAAATACTACATTTTTGAGGTTCATTGTATAGATTGTTTTTAAAATTTTAGTCGGACCCCGCCATAATGAAGCCTCTGTTCTTTATGGTTCTCTAAATTCTATCTTTATATTATAAATCTTTGAGTAGTATTGTTGAAAATAGTGTTTGCATAATATATTATTTGCTTTAAATATTATTAATTTAAATCTTTATCTTTTTGATTTACATTATTTTTGAAGAAAGTTGCTATTAAAATTTGGAATTTCTATGTGATAAATTTTCTCACCTACGTGTCTGTTTTTGGAACCAAAATTCATTCCAGTGAAATCACTCACTTCAAACATTCCTTTATAATTTGTATTTCTCCCTTTTTAATTTTAAATATAATTTTTAATTTATTAACACCAATTTCATTTTTATTCATTTTTAATGTTACTTTAATTATAATTCTTAATTAATTTAATTTACATAATTATATATTGGTGAACTTATCACAGATTAAAAATTTTGTTACACTTTTGTAAATATATGTAAAAAACAAAGAAGTTTATTTTAAACGAACTACCAATTTCTCTGCTGTTCACTAGAAGTGTATGAAACATCGTTAAATAGCAGTTCAGACGGTAACTTCAAATGTTCATCGCCAAGAGTTTAGACGGAACCACTGAAAATATTCGCTACAATCGTATATTCACTATATCATCAAGAGTTCAGACAGGATACCTGGAAACGTTCACTACAATCATATGTTCACTACTACATTGTTTCAGAGTTCATAATAGTGTTTTTATCTTGTTCAAATAAAGATTTATGGTTCTTCTTAATTTAGTTTTATTCTATGTATTTGGCAACCTAACACCAACGACAAATGCTTTGATTTTCATTTGGTTAGCATAGATAAGTTTTCTAATTAATCCTCTTTTATACTTAGTTGAAACATTAGTATGCCGAGCTTATTTCTTTAAAGATTGAATAAAGGCAGGCAGAAAACTTTACAAGAAGAAATCATTCTTTTTGTTTTTAATTTAAAATTTGTTTTTGCCTTTTTTTTTTCATTCTAGTTTTGTCCATGATCTAAAATGCAACATTTTTGTTTTTAATTTAAAATTTGTTTTTGCCTTTTTTTTTCATTCTAGTTTTGTCCATGATCTAAAATGCAACATTTTGTTTGCGTTGAATAGGTCATCCTTCACTTCTAAAGTGTTAAAAAATGTTTTTAAAAGCCTACGTAAATAAACCTTGTTTCAATGATTACTATAAGATCTATAATAAATCTTGAGATGTCGGTTTGAGAATACTCTCAACTCTTAATCTGCGAATGATGATTCATCCTTGATCTCAAAAGGTTTCTCTAACCTTCTTTTGTAAAGACAGATTCAATCTTGATATGGCTGAATTGTTTATGCAAACATAATGTAAACTTAATAATCCGTAAACTAGCATAATTAAATTTAACATTGTTTCAAGCTTACATAGTTTATTAGCTAATCTAATATATATAATTCTCTTACGTTGCTCCCAAATTTCGGCTGTATTTCTTTACCGCCGGTGGCAACGTTTGCTTTGTTTTGTTTACGTTACTATTTCTCTTACACGGCGAATCGACCAATGATTGCAGCTAAAAATGTCACATGCCAAATCTAGTTGAGGTGGCTCAACATATAGCGCTTTTAAAAACGGAAACTGAAATAACCAGAGAGCATCAGCTGCGGCAATCTCATACTATTAAGCTAGGCAGAAGTGAGTAGTCTTTGTCGATGGATCTCTATTTTAGTATTTTGTCGAAAGCGCTTTTTTTCACGAATTTATATATTACGAATTTATTTGACGATTTTTGATTTATATCACAAATTACACTATAGCACATTTCTATAGCACAACGAATTATACTATAGCAAATTTCTTAACGAATTACATGTCATTTATTTGAATTCAAATATATTTTAATGACTTAGTATTTACTGAAAAAAAGAAGAATTTAAAAAAAAGAAGAAGTTTTTATATGAATTTGAATGATTGTTTTGAATTCTTAGAATTTTGTGCATTTGCAATGTACCGAAGTTAGTAGCGAGCGAAGCGAGCTTTGTTTGCGAAGCAAACCATATGAGATTGCGTAGCAATTTTCGGGGTTGGCGAGCGTTAGCGAGAATAAATGTTGTTGATGGCATTAAAATCAACCTTACTCTGCTTTCTAGAATAATTAAGTCTATTTTTGTGATGATTAAAAAAACCATTAGCTATTAGTCATGGTAATAAAATTTTCTTTTAAATAAAAAACAAATATATTTTAAGCAGTAGTTCAATTTAATCTTAAAACAGCGTTATGTTATCATACTTGAATCTGTTTCTAAGCAAAGAGTTTTATTGGATTCTTCTGCAAACAGTTTTAAATTGTTTTTAAAAATATTTAAGAATAATTAGTCTTGTTTTGGTAGACATTTTCGACGCGATTTTCAAAATTTGTCAATCGACATATTAATTGTAATTTGTTAAACTAATTCTTTTAAAAAATTTATTATTTGTCATAATTATACACTTTTTCGTCAATAAATAAACAAATAATACGGTTTTAATTTTTTTCGCTTAGTAGTCGTTAAATTAAGATTTTAAGAAGGAAGCATGTTCTTGTATTAACATCTGATTCCAAACAAACCGAACTTTTATATAAGTACGGTATATAACGAGTATTTAGAGTAAAACTCTATAGAGTTTATTCTAAATACTCTCTAAAATGAACTTTTAATCGAATTAGTAGTATATAACGGCCAATTTCGTACAAAATGCGCATGAAAAAATTGCATCTAATACAATAAATTTAGCATAATTAAATTAGCCTAAGTTGAATTAGAAATGTCATACCCATTTAAAAGATTAATTCGCTAAAAGGAAGGAGGTTCTGTAAATTCTTTTAATTTCGTGATAAATTTTTCCAAATAAACAGAATGTTTGATGTTCTGATAGCTCGACAGTATCTTTCAAAACATGCAAATTACAAGATTATCATCAATTAAAGAGGGATAAATATAGTTTGCGTTATCCTAAATTGTTAAGGATTTTTTCTGACAATATTACGTAAATGCAATTAAAAGATTGTTTAGTATTATGTCTACTTTTAGATTTTTAAGAAATGTCTTTCTTTTTGCGTAATTTACGTGAAGAGAATTTTTCAACCTAATCTAAAGCGTTTTTAATGAGTTTTAAAACGATAAAAGCAAATTAAAGAAATTAAGCACAGACAAATATGCAACACTAAATTACTCATTCAAAATTACTGTAACAGTGGAATTTTATTGCATTACATCTTCCAGAAAAAACTTTATTAGAAGTTCTAAATATTATCTAGCTCTTTCACTTTGAATCCAATAAAGCAAAGTTTTTATTTTCCTCTTTTTTTAAAGATATTGAACAATTAAATGACTATTTTATTTTATTAACGGCGTTAGACTATCGAAGCATTTTTGTGTTTATGACAATCATTGTTCTATACCGCAGCCTCGAAATTATGAACCCTACTTAGACGACAAAGGTTCTGGACCAAGCTTTGGGATAAACCAGCTTTCGCTGAGGACTTTTTGATGCAACTAATCCGAATTTATGTTACATTGGGTGAAAAACAAATAAAATCTCCCGAGGCTATCCCGACTGCAGGAAATTTCTGACCCATGATCAATCTACCACTGAAGATATATAACCTCCGCATTGAGCTCGGTGCGAGTCGGGAGGCTAATTTACTATCCAGCGACCTTTAATACGTTGAATGCCATTGGGGTCCCCGGTGACAGGCACTGAGTTTGTTCGTAGCACCACAGGGGTCACAGGTGATCGCAGAAGCCAAGACTATTAGAAACACATAATTCGAGTTAATTTTTAATTTTTTTATATTATTATGGTTACTAAAGTGGTTTGAAGAAATTAATACGATATAGAAGACACGAAAATAGTTTTATTTCTATAAACAGAGATGCCAACTTGCTCCAGACAGCGAATAAATATTTTCAAGTGGTAGTTTTTAAATTGTGATTCTTGGATTAATAAATTCAATTTAGTAGGTTTTTATCCACCACTATTTCTAAATAATTCGTAGGCTTATAAAATTCATCTCTTTTCTCAGATATGTCAAACCTTTTAAAAACTAGCAAAATCTGTCTAATATTTGCAAATTTAGTTTGTAGCTATTTACCGTTTGGCCAGACGGGCAAAGGCATGTAAAATTAACATGGCATTCAACGTGTTAATGACTCGCTATCTCTTGACTGCAGTGGGTTGCAATTATAATGCAAGCTTTTATTTATTTTAAAATTTGTTACCTGAACTAAAAAAAAGTCAAGAATCAAGACTTTTTTTACTGTTTACGAAAATGCTTAATGAAGTAGCGGGTCATTAAAAGTCACGAAATTGGAAAATCGCAACCGGGCTCAGAATTCGTATCGTCCAGCCATGACTGGGACTCGAGCCTGAGTCGCTTCATTGGGAGCCGGCGCTGAACTCTCTAAACCATCACAGTCATAATTGATTCTCTAAAGTTCACTAATAACAAAAAAAAAATAATAAATTTTGAATATTTAACTAAAACTTTGAGAGGGTAAAGTAAGAGGCCTCTTATATTGAAACACAAACAAATTACCAAACTAAGCATTCATTTAAAATCTTTCTAATGAGGTCTTAAGTCCGTAAAGAAAATGTTAAATATATATGAGTAGATAAATAACTCGAACTTTACACAAAGGAGAGTGTTCAGCTAATGATTCATTTAAGCTGTTTTAACCCTTTTATCTGATTGCATCCTTTTAAGCATCCGAGAAAAAATTTAAGTAAACAGCTTCTTATTTTTACTTTATTATGTAATCCATGATGGAGGATTAGTTCAAGTATTGAAACATAAATAATAAAAATCTCATCATAAAGTCTTTTGACTGCAGAATAAGTACTTAGTTGCTTCGTCGAACATTATTTCTATTTAATGGAGATCTTGACGATCATTCTAAAACAAATGCTGAATTAGTCTCTCTTCTTTTTTTACGAATAATAGCTGAATTCATTATAGAAGAAAAAAAAATTGAACGGATAATTGTGAGATAAGATAGAAAGGGGGAGGTATATTTGTCGTTTATCTTATGCTCAATTTGCAACTCAAATTAAATAATTACTTCTCGTTTCTTTTATGAGATAGGGGATGTAAAAGAATCTTAGAATATTTTTTAAACACTGAAGACTTATTCTAAAGAAACAAGTAAAAAGAAATATTTCAAGAAAAGATTATTCTATCTTAATCAGATTTTTGCTACTTTAAACGACGAATATTTATAATTTAGATGCTATATTTTCATTATATTACATTTCATTATCTATTTATTTTAAAAAGTATATTTCTTAATGCAGATTTTTTGAAAATATAAATTGTTTACTAAATAAATTCTAATGATGTGGAGAGGCAGTTTATTTTTGCTGTCGGTTAATTTTTATTGGCCGGAAAATCATATAGTCAAATGCAGTTTAGCCGCATTAATTTTCAAGTTTTTTTTTATTTGTCATTAGCATACAATTAATGAAAGCCGGAAAAGTATTATTTTCATTTAAAATACTGGGTAATATTCACCTGTTATATTTTAATTTCGTTTTTTACTCTCCTATTATTACGTTTTTGATTGTTTTCTAAATGAAGCGTTAACGAAAAGATTTGGGTTCGATTTTATAATTTTGTTTTAATTCTATTTTAAACATGGCTTCAAAACTAAATATAGGTGTGACTTTAGGGGACAGATCTTAGCTAAAAGTTTATCTTAAATTAGGTTTTATCTCTGCTCCCAGTTAACCTCTTGTCCATAGAAAGTCGCACAAAACCGTGAGAAAAACACCACAGTAAATGAAATGGAAGTAATTTAAAGTTCTTTGGGCAGCCCGATATCATTTGACCCACAGACCGATAACTGTCCGTGAACTGGGGGTTGGGAAGCCCATCCATTTTTTCGGTTTACGACTACTAACGGTCAACTCCGTAGCCATGTAATTTTGAACCCAATCCCGAAGACAAGGGAACTCCGGGATTCAAGTATTGGGAGAAATTCGCTTTCGTGGAGAACTTTTTGATGGAACTAACCCGCATTTGAGTTACATAGAGCGGAAGACCACGAGAACCTCCCATGGTTAGCCTGCCGACAAGGGGACTCTAACCCATGATCCGTCTACCACTGAGGATATTTCACGTCAGAAGCCGGATGCGGAATTCGTATCGACCAGCCATCACCGGGATCGAACCCCGGTTCATCTCATTAGAAGGCGAATGCTCTATCTCCTGAGCCATCGTGGCTCAAATATGAAAGATTGCAAAGTTAAGTTTCAAGCGATGAATTAGTAATTTTAAGCAAAACGCTATAACAACACAACTATTCTTTTGTAACGTGATGTTTCGCCCTGTAAGAAACGTTTCACAAAATTAATGTATTCATTTTTCCAGAAATATCATAACAGAAAATACTAATGCGTGGCACTTTTAATAACCGTTCTGCATTAATGTTGCAAAATTTTCTTGAAGATGCGATAGATTTCCACTTCTAATAAGAGTGTTATTATGGGCTTGTTGATTTTGAAGTCGGATACTTTAAAAAAAAAAAAAGAACGAAAAAAATAACAATTGGTACGGTGATTTTTAGTGAAACGATCTGGGCTGCCAATTATAATCGATTACAGTATCAAAGAATTGCATCACATTGCTTAACCATAAAAATGCGTTGTTTATTTGAGTAGCATTTTAGTTTTTGATAAACCTGAACTTTCCATAGTTCCAGTGGTATTTTTCAGTTACCCTAATTTTATTGTTCAAATATAGCAATGTTCAAATCTTAAATTAATTTTCCGACGTTCCTTACCCTTTACATAATTTGCTTTTATGCTAAGTTGTTTTGACCGACTATCGTGATTTTGCCTTACAGCGCTAAAACTATTAAGACTCAGAAATTTGAAATTACGAATTATTATAGAAAAACGTACAGGGAATAAAATATTAATGCTCGATAATTAGTTCGAGAATTATTAACTATTCAACTTAGCAAAAAAAAAAATATACCATGAGGGTCGCTCTGAAGACCACAGGAATGAAACTAAAGAGTTGAAATTTGCCGTGCAAAACAGATCCATTTTATTCATGAACTTTTATAAGAAATTCAAATTTGTTAAAAATTCTTACAAATTAAAAATTATTACTTTTTTTCCTTTTTGTTACATTATGTTCTTCTTCGCAAAAACTATAGGATTTAAATATTTGAAATTATGATGGGCTGTAAAACAAAGAACAGATAGTAACACGGTATAAAAGAATTTAAAATTCGACATTTAGTTCGATAATTATTAACTGTTAAACCTGTTGGAAAAAATTAATATATTTGATCAATCTGTAGCCCGCTGAAATGCAACTACGGAGTTAGAATTCGACATACTGATAAAAGCTTAACGAGAATTTGTTTTGAAAATTGAATTTGTTTGCAAATTTAAGTCACTATAGTGATATTCTTTCAGATTTCTTGCTTTAAATATTCATTATTTATTCATTGTTGTATAAAATTTCCTTTTTCCTTCACGAGATCTTTTTTTTCTTTATATTTTTAAACTCACACTCGAGTAAATGTCAATCAAAAGTAACACATGTTTCTGCATATTAACATTTATGTTGAAATTCTGAAAAAAAAAACTTCCTTACGAATGATGAAAACTGTTTCTTATTTGAGTTGCTACAAGTCTATGTAACGACTTAAATTACATCTTCTTTATTTCTTCTTTTGCGTCACACAATTTGTATTCCTTAAGTAAATTTTTCTTTTAAGCTCAGATAATAATTTTTCTAATCTATAAAATCGTCTATTTCTTTAACATTATATATTTCCTTGGATTTTAAGAAAATCCTTTAACATGAACCTGCAATAATTGTATATTTTGAAGAAATTTTTTTTTCTTTTTTCTTGAAACGATTTATACATTTAAGAAAAAAAAAACAATGATATAATGATGATTATAAGGGCTTGAGAGTGGAGCCTTCGAGTTATAATAAAAATTTTTCACTTTTTTCATTATTATTACTTATTATTACAATTACTTATTATTTTTAAATCCCCGTTACACAAAAAGGAATAGAGATATAATTTGCATCTTTTTAGTTACGGCAAACTTTTCATGAATTAAGAAACAGTCACACTGAAAGATATAAATATACCGTGATAATGTTTAGAAGGTGAAATTTCTTAACATTTATGTAAGTTAAAGATATTTCCTATTTTCATTGTTTTAAAGCATTTGAAGCTGAAAATACGAGGGGTGTTTTTTTAATTAACGGCCGTGTATTTGTGTGCACTAATAGGTGACGCGTGCGTCGCAACGAGTGCTTGTGTCGTGTCCTGGCACCCCTCGGGAACAACTGTGCTCAGCTATAGTTGTGTAGGTAACCTGTACGGTTAGTTCTGTGCCTTTAAAATGTTCAAGTTAAACAAATTGCCAGGCTCGTATGAGGTACGTCAGTCAGTGATGCTTTTAAAATCGGCCAAAAATCTGTCTGCTGCATGCATTTACCGGCAGATTTGTGAAGTTTTGGAAACTTCCTACTGGCTTGCTGACAGCAATTTTGCTACTCCATGACAATGACTCTGTCCACAGCTCAGTCCCATTTTTAGGGGGGATTATTTTGGCTGCTAAGTTTTGAACTACCCCTTAATACAGCCCAGACATTGCGCTAAGTGATTTTCATCTTTTCCGATGTTTCAAACATCATTTTGGCGATGACGAATCAACGATGACGAAGACGTAAAAACAGTCGTGACCTTTTGGTTATCGGAACAGGCGACAAGTTACGATGAAGAAGGTATTCTAAATCTAGTTGTAAGATGTGTAGCAAGGTAAAGCACGTGGTTGCAATGTCTAGCATTGTAAGGTGTGTCCAAGTTCTTAAGAAAACTTGGCAACTATTTTTTAAAAAAAGAAACGTATGTAAAATCAAAAAATAAATTTGCTTCATGAAAATTTTCTTTTATTTGGTTTTCATTTTCAAACGGCCCTTACTTAAAAAACGGCCCTCGTATCAACAAAAACTTTGTCAGTCAACAAACATTGATGGCTTCATTTTATCTAAAGACATTGAAGTCATATATCATTATAAGAAAAGAAATAAAATAAAACTCTCTGTCATAGATGAATTCTACGAAAATTATAAAAAAGAAAGGTACCCATTAAATACTCGAAGAAAATGAAATTTATAATGTAAGATATTTTAAAATCTGTCGAAAGGTTCATCCAGAATTACCCATTTGAAGGTTTTTCGTGAGTCTAATAAATATGTCGTATAAATTTTGGAGATTTCGAAAACTGATGTTTAATAGTCCCGAGGTGATTTACGATTATATGGGACAATAAGAGTGAGGGGAGGGGAGACTTTCCAGAAATCGTTTTCACTTTATTGAATCAGTATTTATGGTTTTATATTTTTTCTGTTCTATTTCATAAGAATACAATAATGCCGACATCAGCTTTTAGCTGATTATACGTTATCTATAAATCTTGTGTTTATCTTGATATCTCTGTGTTATGTCAATATCAGATTGAAATTCTTACAAGGGAAGCTTTTAAAAAATATAGTTCGATTAGTGATGTTCTTCGGTAGAGTTCGAGTAGGGATGTTTTTCCGAGATTTAGGCGATTATAACAATTGCATCTCATCATATTATTACTTTTTCTTTTGAATACATGTTGTGAGAACAACGTGCAGTGCACACAAAAAATTCAAACACTAAAATTACTTTTGACCTAATTTTAAGAAGTTAATAACATTTTATTAAGTTAATTAGTGCAGGTGATATTTTTACCGAAATCAGGCCCTTTAATGTACATACTCGGAATAAAATGTACATATTTTCGGCGTATTTTATATCTCGGAGCTCGAAATTTGTGGGAGAGCTGCTATCTGGAAAATATGATCTCGATATTTTAGTTAAGAGTGCGATCAAAAGTGTGGACCCCTTAATGTTAATTTCAATTTTGAGTAACTTTCCTTCTCAAGGAAGTCGTATAGTTATAGATTTTATTTTTATTTTTGAAGAGCTATTCGACTGATTTCATTTACATTTTGGATGTAACACAAAAATTTCAATTCCCTTCCTTATTTACATATGGAGACAAAACAAAAAGCGAAAATAAGATTAAGAAGCAAGCATTTTCAAATGCTCCCTTGACTAAACTATACGATATATGACGGTATTTCTATACATTTTTAGAGACGCGAATCCAAATCTATCAACAAAAACAAAAGTATTTTATTCAGAAAAAATACTTTTTTTTTGTCCGATTTTGTAACTTGTACCAGCACTTTGATGCTGCTTTTACTGATTAATTGGTAAATTAAAGTATTAAATAAATAATCTTCAGAAACTGAAACTGTATGATATTATTTGATTACTAAACTTCATTCGCTTCAAAAGTATACAAATTAGAACTGACTGTTATTTCCTGAACTGATCTGTATATTTTTGAAGCAAATGAAATTTATTAATTTCATAATTTATTAAAAAGTTAGATTAAAATTCGAAATTAAGATTGTAAGTAAGAAAAAATCCGATCACTAGTTAAAAAGTTATTATGGAGCACTTATTTTTACGTTATGTACAGGACGTCAAAACAAAAACGGACTACCCTGAATTACTTTTGATCTAATGATCGGATCTTCCCGTTCTAGGACTTAATTCTAATGGTTTGAGGGGATGACCTCAAATATGCTAATTAATTATTGAAGACAATATTTTAAGTGTCGAAATCAGACACCAAAACTTACTTTCTCTGAATTAACATACCTTTTACGGATTCAGGATTTTCGGATTAACGGATTCAGATTTATGACCCCCAAAATATAGGGGTATCTGCAATCTGGGAGATAGAGTCACTCTTGTTTGGAGAAGAGAGCAATCCAATGTTTGGACCCCTTGATGTCAATTTTACTTTTTGCGTATTCCTCCATATATGGAGATGTTTTTTAAGCGAGTTGAAAACATTTTACATGCAATTATAAAATTCGTTTTTCCGAAGATAATTCCATGAAAAAGAGAAATTTTAGTAAATATTTATTATTTTTATTATTTTATTTAATGACAGTGGAAACAATTTTGAATCGTAAAGTATGCCATTTCTTAACGTCCTTTTAAAGTATGTAATTTTCATGACAAAATACAAAATTTGGGCGAAATCGGCTGAATACTTCCTGAGTAATCGAATTTTAAGTATATTATACTTCTTTTTTCTTTAAAATTTGTATACCTTACATTTCTAAAATTTTCGATCATTATTTAATAAAATAATAAATATTTATTAAAATTTACTTTTTACAAGGAATTATCTTTGGAAAATTGATTTTTATAATTGTGAGCAAGAATTTTTGAAATCGCTTAAAATGTTCTCGAGATATGGCGAAATACGTAAAAAGGGGTCCAAAATTTAGATCACTCTCCTGACAAAGCCATGAAGACCGTATTTTCCAAATTGTGACTCACCTCTATCTTAGGAGTCAGAAATCCGAATCCGTTGAAAAAAGGTTACGTTTATTCAGAGAAAGTACGTTTTTGTGTCCGATATCGTAGCTTAAAATATCGTATGCACTAATTAATTAGCATATTAGACCTCGACCCCTCGAATCAATAAGTTTGAGTCCTAGAACGTGACGTGAAGATCCCATCATTAAATCAAAAGTTATTCAGGACAATCTTTTTTTCTTCCTTTTTTTTCACTCACTGTACATGCACTAAACCGTATGTATGAGAATCGGGAACAAATATTAAAGTATAACTTTCTTTCTGAAAAAGTACTGCACCGGAACTTTTCGAAAGGCTTTGAAAGTACCAAAAATATCGCATGATAGTCAAAACACATCCATACATCTTTGTTTTATATCATTATAAAATTAAAATAGTTTTTCATGGTATTAAAATAATTATTTATTTATATTTACTTTAATGCATACTTAAATATTTATCTGAAATTATGATCTACTTTAAGTATTCCGGCATTTTCCATGGCGAAGAATGATAGGTTCTGTGCCTACCGCTTTTATTTAAGTAAACAGAGGCAAAGTTTCCCTGAAATTGCTTCTTAATACATCATCATTACTGGACCTATCAAAAACTTTTTAATGTCATTAGCTCAGAAAAGAACATAAAAGTAAATAAAGTGAAAAAACTAAATTAAAAAAATTTTCCATTCATTTATTTTTTTTAATTATAACTGTCCAATCATTCAAAAATGTTATGAAATAGAAAAAAAAAATTATTGTCCATTTTATGAATCTCAAAATGCACTTTCATTTGACAATCAATAAAAAAGATTAAAGCAGATCCTCTTAATGCATTATAATTTATTTTATGCCTATTAAAAAATACTTAATTTTAAGTTTTCTGGTACTTAGATTTTTTAATACTAGTTTTCTGCTTAAGTAATGTAATTTAGAGTGAACATAGCTGCCAACTCTTACGCATTTTCCTTAAAATTTCCTTTTCATAGTTAAAGTGATAGTAAAATTTTTATTTTCTAATTATTTTTTTAGATTCATAAATTTAATTTAAATTGATTTCAACCACCACTGCATATAAGCAAATTTAGTATATATATATAGGGGGTGGGAAATAATAAGTAAAAAATAACAAACAACATTTTATTAAAAAAAAAAGAAATAAAAAAAGAAAAAAGAAAATGAAATGTTAATTAAAAAACCGGAAGAAAAGCCGAAAAAAAAGATATAATCTTTTCTTCAGCCCACACGATTATATCCGCAAAACAGAGTGCTTTCTGATATTGTATCAATAAAACGGTAATACTTTGTGGTATGTAGACAAAAGTTAAAAAAAACAGCATGAATAAAGCACAAATAAAAGTACATAAATAGACATAATATAGTTTCAATTCTATGAACAAGATTGTTTCTCTGTCCCCATTGGTTAAACCACTTTACACGTGTTTGTCTCTTCACTTCTCTACCTTCATTTGACGTTTAGACACTGACAAAGGTTCTTGTTTATGGAACTGAAACTATAGGGTACCCATTTATGTACTTTCATTTGTGTTTCATTCACATTGTTTTTTGCTTTATGATAACTTTACTTTATGAGTTTAAGCTCTTACAAACTAAGGAATATGTTTTAGCATAAGAATGTAATTCAATTTTAATTTTACTACCACTTGGGAAAATCATTCTCGGAAAGAATAAAAGTTGGCAGGTATGTAAAAGTAATGTAGTGTAAGATCTGCTTTTTGTCTCTTCTTCCTTTAAAAAAATTTGAAGAGAAGAAGAAAATAAAGCATTAGTTTGAAAAATTAATGAACAAAAGCGAATAAAATTTTTAAAAAAATCTAAGTTGAAGAACTTAATTTGTTTTTTAAAAGTTTCGGTATCAATGTTAAGCTACTAAAAAATATTACGAAATACGAAAAATTGATAGGGGAGAGTCGGGTAGCCCAGCCCACTTAAGGAGTATTGCTTATATTTCTGTATAATATTGAGTAATAATCAATATTTTTGTATGTTTCTATTGTTTTACGATCTAATTAAATAATGCAAAAAGAATAAAGCAAAAAAGAATAGTTTAACTTAAAAAAATAGAAATTTAAAAAAACATGTTTTTCAGCTGTTTTCAAAATGTGCCGGGTAGCTCCGCCCAGTTACAAAAATTATGTTTCTGGCTGTTTTTTCAGCTGTAAATGAAAGTGACCATGTATTGACAATAGATAAACCTCATTTATCATTTTTATCACAAAATTATTTTATTTATTATATATTTATATACTTTTAGTGAGTTCTATCATTTATTAACAATAATTTAATAACAATATTTGTTGTTAAAAATGCATATAACATTCAAATTTGAAGCAATAAAATAATAATCTTTGCAACCGTACATTTATCGACGAAATAAAATTGGGCGGTGATACCCGATATTCATGTGAGCGGGGCTGCCCGAAATCCAATTTTTTGGTAAATTAGTAATTACTCGAACAATTTTTGACATATAAACTTCTCTCTTCGTGCAAATTAAACTTAAGACTATATACTTTAATGCTGTATGTATAGAAAAAATTATTTTTTTAGCACTAAAATGAAGTTTTATCGAAACATTCAACCAATTTTTCTTAATTTCATGACTACTGTATTCAACATATTTTCAAAACCATTGTTTACCATGTTAACAGCTGCATAAATGCTTGAAACTTTGAATTTTTTTTTTTTTTAATATAACAATTAATGTCCGATGGCCTATTGACTTGAAAAAATATTCTATACATATGAAATTGACTGTGGGCGACTCTCCCCTATATATTTTATGAATCCCAGGGTGCGTTTTAGATTTTACCTTTCTTATCGAATAAAAAAATATGTAAACGTCTTAAAGCATTATAATGTATTTCAAGATAAACACTGTCATTAAAAAAATTCTAATTTTTTTCTATTTCTAATGTTATTTGTATTTTTCCATTAAAAGAACTTAATCACTTTTTTTTATTTTTTATTTCTTTCTTTCTCTTCTTTATATCAGTAAGAAAATGAAGCAGAAAGATCAGCAAAATACTATTAAGAAGCAACATCACAAAAACATTTAATGATGACATCTAAAATATTTTCTTGAAATGAAATGACAATAAATATTCCGTTTCTATTTAATTACTCAATCTGAATTCAACATTTCATTAGAAATGAAAAGTTAAATTCAATGACCTATAAGAGACGATGAATTTTGCGTTACGGCAAGAGTAGTTTAAATAGGTTTTAAAAATTCTTCGTTTTACGGGAACTTAGTTAATTGACGTATTTTAAATTTATTATTTTCAAGACGCATTCTGATTAAGAAAAAATTATAAATTAAATAATTTGTTCCAGTAAATTTAAAACACGAATAAAGCCAAGAATACATGTTTTTCGACCTCAGTATTTGATACAAATTCCTTCACTTTTAAAATTTGTTAAATAATTTGCACAGTAAATGAATGAAAAATGAGGTTTTAAATTTTTAAAAAACTTATTTAAAGAGCTAAACCACAAAGACATTTCTATTTAAGTAAAAAAAGCCTTCTTAGATTTAGAATGCTGTTGCTGCATTAAAATAATCTTGTGAAATTTGGGAAATAGTTAATGCAGTGTTAAGATAACTGATACTTATGGGAAAAAAACTGTGTTCAAAATTTCCGTACTCTATGGTAATGGCATACAGGTAAAAAAAACTAGCATAATTTTGGTTAATAAAATCGAAATATGAGGTATTTAAACAATTCATTTGGTAATTTTTCAGTTCATTTTGTGACAGTTTACCAGAAATTCTGGTTTTCAAATTATAGCTCTTATTTCCAGATATTTAGTAAAAAAAAAAAATACAAAATTGTAAAGTAAATTTGACTGATTAATTCATGCCATCCTTTATGCTATTAACTGTATACCATGCTCTGAAGTATAATGATAAAATTATCACATTTTACCAAATACAATATTTGTATGTGGTAAAATTCACCAACTTTTACCACATACAATAAAACCATATTTTTTTAGTTTTACCCAAATCATTGCCAGAGCGCTTTGTTAAAAATTGCAGAGGTTTTTGGTGTTTACATTAAGCCAGAAACATGGCAAATTTCACCCTATTCTGGTAAGTTTTGACCATACATTTTTTTTCTCAGTGTAGATACATACATAGATATATTCGTATTCTACTTTTTAAACTAAATCTGGAAAGAAATTAAAATGTTAATCTGTATCAATACGTTCTCATATTTGAAGTCTCTCATTTCAAAATCAACTTTATTACCTCTATTAGTTTTTTCTTTCATTTTTTTCGAACCCCTAGGTGCTTCACTTAACCTCCTTGCAGTTATTATCAAAAAACACATCCTTACCGGTTTCTATACGTTTTCTTTTCTAGTTTTTATTTAATTAAGATTTTTAAATAAAAATAGAAGTTTTCTTGAACAAAATAATTAAAAGGACTGAAAATTAATTTGTCGTAGAAATTTAAAAGCATTATTTTTTTAGGTAGGTACTTTATTTACGTCGCACTGGAGCTGCGTAATGGACTACTTGCGACGGCCTGGGAAACATCCCTGAGGATGATTCGAAGACATGCTATCGCAATTTTTATCCTCTGTAGAGGGTTATTCTATAGATAATATTTTTTCCTAAAAGGTTTTCCGACTCAACTTCAGTTTGAATCAAACCAAGCGTTTTACAAAGCAATAAAATGCATTTAGCGACGAAACTTATTTAAAATTTATCGTGTCTCGCCTATGAATGTTGGTTTTAGTATTTCCTGTCGAACTTCGAAAGTAAGAGGGCTAATTTCGAAATTCGAAACACAGATGGCATTTAAGAACAAGATAACAAAAATTATCCTGAACATTTAAACAATTGTAATTACAAAAATAATTAAAAAAGCGATGATTTTTGTTTCAAAAACTTAATTTTCTTTCAATTTCTACAAATTACAAGATACGGAAATTACTCCAATACTGAAAAATATATTTAAAGAGAGATTATGAGAATTAATACCGTCTCAGTATTTTATTATTATAGTGAAGAGTACAATCACCTTACATTATTTTACGAACTAAGTTCTATAATATAATCAGGTCACTAAACATTTTTGCACACACAACATATAATTTGATGCATATGTTCAATAAACTTTTACTTTCTTTCTTACAATTATAACAAGTGTTTTAGAAAATGACCGCACGTCTACCACAAATTTCGCTATTATTGTTAAATACTGATAGGGTGAAGCTATAAAAGTTAAATTTTCTTCCAAATAAGCCCGGTAGTCAAAGTGTTAAAATATATAAATTATGTACTCATCGATAAATTTGAACCTTTTTAATATGCATTTAAATCCAGATTTAAAATGCATTATAAATAGGCATATTATGTTGTTGTTACTAATACCACTTGCCCATACCAGCAAGTCTATTATGGGAAATAATGCGTTTTTAAGTCAGAAGGTGAGTTTCTTGTTTTCACAGCCCGTTTCACAGAGAGGACTGATTCATAGTCCATTCACTCCTCTACAGATCGTAAGTTTGACCTGAATCAGGGAACGATCAATCTGCAATTCAAAATCCCCAGAGATATTTTATAACCGGCCTAAATATTTATTTTACGGCTACTAATGTTCTACTCCGTGGTCTTGTAATTTTGAATCCAAATCAGAGCATAAGGGAAATCCGGAATCAAGTATTGGGGGAAATTTACCTTCATGGAGGACTTTTTAATGGAACTAACCCGCATTTGCGTCACATGGAGAATAAAATTCTCCCACGGTTAGCCTGACGGCAAGGAGACTCTAACCCATGATCCATCTACCGGTGAGGATATTTTATGTCAGTACTGTGTTCGGTGCAAGCCAGGTGCGGAATTCGAATCAGCCTGCCATTGCTTAGATTCGAACCCGGTTCACGTTATTGGGAGGCGAGTGCTCTATCCCCTGAGAAGCCACCACGGCTCCCTCAGAGGTATTGATTTGATTTAGAGGACATTGTGACCCAGACAAATTTGTGACGCACTAGTCACCATTTAATACACAGGAATTCTTAGGTCGGCGAAAATCGAACTCACGATCTTATAAACATGAGCCTAACGTCATACGAACCAGGCTATCCCGGCTCCATATTATATTTTAAGACTAGCAGTTGACAAAAAAGGCGCAATGAAATAACAAAATTCCCTCCCTGACTTTCGCCTAGAAATATCAATATATTTCAAATCACTCGTATTCAAAATCCCTCATTTGCAAACAATAAAATGCAAAAATTCGTTTGCACTTTTCGCAATTTCTTAGTTTAAAATTTATTCACATTTTCACCTTCAATAATCCAACAGAAAGTGAACCCTTTTAATGGCATTACTAAATATAAGTAACTTTCCATGTTTTATAATTTGCCCTTCTCATTGAGACAAGAGACTTAGAAACAAGTAGGTAAATGAGATGACTCAGCATCAGCAACTATTGCTGCTGTTTCTTTACAAGAATTAATGAGAGCATTTTATAGGGAAAAAAAATTCTTGAAGTTTTTTTTAATGGCATACTCTCTCTTAACTTGTTTTCAACATAATAAAGCGGAATTTTTCCAGTAAATGAAAATCTAAAGGGCACGTTTTTTTTAAAAATAAAAGTGTTATTAGAACATTTTTAAAGGTATTATTATAATATTCCTTATAATATTTGCAGCGATGAAAAACATTTTAAACGCATTTATAAATCATATTCATTCAAAGTTATTTCCACTATGAAAATATTTTTAAATGTTTATTTAGTATTTTTTTAATTAGATAATTTTTAAAAGCTATTTCTTTTAAAAATATTTTTCTACAATAGAACAAATCTACACGGAGAAAAAAAAAATCTGGTAAACTTACCGTATTGCATAGTATGAATAGTAATAATATTTCGTCTAAAAAAAACAACATAAATCCATTTTTCTGGTTTTGAAACCAATCTGGTACAATGCTTCAAACATTTACCTTTCCTTTCATATTGTAACGGTTTACCGGAAATTTTTATTTTCAAAATTCTTAATACCACACATGTAGTAAAAAATGCAAAAAAGTAAACTTAATAAAATAAATGGTTTTGATGCCATGCTCTCATGTATCATGATAAAACTACCATATTTTATCACATATTATGAAATTTTATTTTATTGTCAGCTTTACCAAAATCGCTCTCAAAGCGCTTCGGAAAAAACTATGAAGTTTATGAAAATTATGAAGTTCCCATAGGAACAAAAAGACGGTAAATTTTATCATGTTCAAATTGTTTTGACCATACTTTTTTTTCCTCAGTGTAGAATTAGAAGGGAATTGGTCCAATAGCTAACCAGAAATTAAAAATTAAAATAACACTTTCTTTGAAATTTTACTGTACAAATAAAAATACTTACAAAAATACTTACTTTGGCATGTAATTTTTTTTTTGAATGATAGAGTTTTTGAAATTAATGCAATTATTTTTTTAATCTTCCAGAGCGAGAGGACGAATTACCCGAAAAATTAAATTAACATTAAAGAGTTCAGACTTTTGACCTTTTAACTGACTAAACAATTGCAGAATATTTTGTAGATAACATTTGCAAACCAACACTTTCAGAATCAAAAAGCCTAATTCGTCTAAGAAATGTATATTCAAAGATGGTTTGTTTGTGGGTCTCTAAATTAAAACCTCTTCAACACTTATAAAAAAGAACCACGAAAATGTCATGCAAGAATGAGAAACTCCAATTAATCGATCAAAAATTATTGTAATTTCCCCCTACACACATCACGTCCAATGTGTCATAAATTCCACAGTATGACTGTTTTATCCCATTAAACTTTTAAGTAACTCATAAAAAATACTTTAACTAAAAATTTAGTTTTGAAGCAATATTTTCGTTAAAAATCTACAATTAAAATTTTTTTTAGCGTATCTCGGCATCAAAAATGGTTTTAACTACTTTATTGTGGTATTTAAATAAATATAATTATCTTTATCACACAACTAAAAACATACATGAAGTTGTAATGGCGAACCATTGCTTTGTAGATATACAGCTGAGTGAAAAGACAATAACAAATTCACACCATTTCGTGCTCGATTTTTATTAATATTCTGACGATATTCAACGAGCTCTAAAATTATAGAGTATAAAAATAATTCACCAATGATGTGAACTAGGTGTAAGTACTTTACTTTATTAGCGTTTAGTTAAGTAAATAAGTTTTTTTAGTATTTTTTTCATTAAATTTTTATTTACTTATTTATATTTACTTTTACATTTCTTTTATCTTTTGATCTGTAGAGTCTCTAAGTTAGATTATTCTTGAAGACGCACCAAGACGCGAGTTTAGAATTTTCCTAGCGGGTAGAAACACTAGAAAGTTAGTATGATGGGTATCACTCAACAATTATTCCAGCCTTAAAACAGAACTACTAGGAAAAAAGAGACGATTTCGGTTAAAATGTGGGCAAAATCCATATCGTGATCTGTTGCGCCAACTACAATTGCCAAGGCGCCAAAGATTTGCCTGAGGGTGCCGATGAGATACACTCGAGTTGGTCCCCCTCTCCGATATTTTTTCCCCTTTGGTTTCCATCAGAACACTACCTGAAAGTCACCTAGACTTGGCAATTATTTTGACTTAGATCACGATACGGATTCTATTCTTATTAAGATTAAGTAATAAATGATGAATAAGACATAAAATAAAATGAGCTTCCCATTCATAATGTCCCAGTGGGTGCAAAATGCTCTTACATGAGTCAAGAGTCTTACAAGTGTTACTAGAGTCAAGTTTCATACATGATCAGTTATAGATAGTTTTTTTTTCCTATGAAATAGGTGCTAACATGTGTACTTGTGTCATTTTTTCAGCATACATGCATTTCTGGAAGAGTGAAACTCATTTTACATAATTACATGATTTTTCTTTGTGCATATAGACTAAATTGTACGATTTGAGAATCTGAACTTTGAAGACTTACAAAATGAACATAAATTTTAAAGGCTATCCCATTTTATACACTTTTTTTTTTAAATTTACGGAAAAAAATATATTTGAAATTTGTAATGTTTCACTCTAATGCTAGAGTAATGCTAGTATAATTAATTACCAAGGTAATTAATTATAGAGTTTTTAGAAAAAGGAATGCATTCCAATTTTAAATTATCCTTTATTTTAAGTGTAAATAATGACTAAGCGCTTTTAAATTTTAAATCCTAGCTCTGGAGGAATTGTCAAACACTTTTTGTGTATACGAAAACTAGAAAACCTTAATATAGTAAACTTGTAATCTGCGACAACAGTCCGGTAGTTGTTGAGCGGTAGCGACTAGCGGATGATCACTCCCTAGTTTGATAAAATCCTCATCCATTTTCTAAAAGAAGGCAATGTAAAATTAAAACCAAGCTAATATAAGTTCTTTAATAATCTATTACATTTACAATTCATCAAAGGAAAAAAAAAAGCAAGGGAAATCTTTCATGATCAACATTATAAATTATTTATGAAATAACATCAAAAAGCCTCGCAATTTTTGTCACCAGAAAACAATGGCATTTTCATTAATTTGTTGAAATGGCCTCCTCTTAAGTAACTTTCTTGTTGCAGAAGCGTTCATCGGCATCAAAGCTGTAAGTAAGAACTCCTTTTCTTAACCGAATTCATTTAAGATCCAATTAATCTACGTGAATTACAATTGGTTTTAATTAAATCCTATCGATTAAGGAATCGCATTGTCCTGCAGAAATAGTACTATTTAATTTGTTGTTCTCTTCTGTAAAAGAGTATTTAATAGATGGCAACGAAGACAAGCTTTTAATTAAATTTCACTTAAATCGAAGGAGAAAATTTAGAAAAGTAGAATGTTTATTTGCAGTCCAGAAAATGCGAATAAAAAATATGACATAAAAGATATTTACGTCTTACTCGTGAATTCGAATAAATATTTATTGTTTTCGAAAAGAAGTAGCATATATATATTACTAATTTTCTTCGTTTTTCTATCTATCTTTCTATCTATATACCTATCTCTCTCTCTCTCTCTTTTTATATATATATATATGGAAAAAAAATTCCAAATCTTAATTTCTGCACAATTTTACAATTAAATTTCAATTAAATCATTAAAAGTGAAATAAGGATTTGTTTAATCTAAATGACATTAACTTTTAATAATAACAACGCTGATAAACAATTATACTATTTTCAGAGTCTTTAATTTTTCAAATAAGTGCTTAATTTTTTCAAACAAAAAGTCCTTAAAGTGCTTAATTTTTGCTTTGTTGAAAGAGTGGGAACCCTGTTATACTTCCAATAAAGTAGTTTCGCATTTGTAAAATTTATTGAAATATAATTTTTAGCTACTTTATTTCATTGTTGAATTTTTCTTTTTCAGGAAATGAAGAGAACCCAGGTGTCATTATCCTTGCTTTACGGCTCTTTTTTTCTGCAATTGAGCATCAGCTTTTAGAAAAATTTTGTGTGAAGCCGGATAAATTTTCGGATCTGAATAGTTTAGAAGAATCTGATATAATGAAAGAGATTTCTATAAAAGAAGATTTAATGAAGTTTTATAACCAAGAGGTATTTTATTTCTTAAGAATCAAAATTACTATAATTTTAGTTAGTTAAATTTCCTAATTTCTTTGTGGAAATTGTGATCAGATTTATATTTTTCAAAACAATATTAGGCAAAACTTTCTTTTAAATTAGAGTGCATATCCTAATCTTGATTTTCTGTTTAAAAAAAGTGCTTAAAAATATTTTTTTAGTGCTTAAAAAGTGCTTATTCTTTGTTGAAAAATTTAGCTACACATCCAACCACCTAGTAAGTGTGATCAAAACTGTGGTTAGTCACTGAGCAGTATCATGGGTACAAGGATCTGGATAAAATTTTATTCCCCTTCAGATCTATATCTAAATTGAGGAAGTAGTCTCACAAATTATACTTGCATGTCTTTGGATCATCCTCAGGGATAGTTTCCTGACCGTTCTCATTAGCCCATTGTGTAACTTTAGTGTGATGTAAATAATGTACCTACCTACATTTTCTTTTACTTCATAACCTTACTTTAAATTATTTTTTGTGTGTTATAAAAGATTTGGTTAAATTATAAATTCCTTTTTCTTTTAGGTGGTTAACAAGTCTGCTGAATCTTCTAGCATTTCAAAATCATTTGCTATGAAATTATGCGATTGTTTTTCTGATAGATATGAGAATCTGGGAGATATTGAGACAACATTGCCCCCAGAAGGTAATGCTTTTTTCCCTGTATGCTTTTGTCATCTTGTTTTCATTTTCAAATATGCTTGTCTCTAATTTATTTTTTATTTTATACTNATTCTATATATATATATATATATATATAAACCTGAATACAAAAATAAATGAAAACATATAATCTCCTCCTCTGCTCACACGATTATATCAGCAAAGAGTGCTTTCTAATATTATATCAATATAGCCAACACAAAACTAAACCTATAAAGCGAGTAGCGAATTCAAATGAACTTACATGTACGGAAAGCTTTCAGCTTATAGCACAAGTTTTATTTAATTGTGTTTTTGATTATTGCTTTACAGATAAAGCTTAAAATAAAATATATATATATTAAAGCACGGGTAAAAGTCAAAATTAAATAAAAAAAGAACAAGCCCACATTAACAAACTTACAATAGTTTCTTTTCCGCAATGAAGAACTTTCATCAGTGTCCTACCAAATTAATTACAATCTACCAAATCAGTCAAAATAATCCAAAAACTAATCTACCAAATTACAAGAACAATTTTCACTCTTTGGCTAAAGATACTGATGAAGGTTTTTCATTAGAAAATGAACATGCTTGTTTATGTGACATTATTTGGGCTTTTTCCATGTTGTTTCGCTTTATATAGCTTTAAGTAGCAAAATTTCCGCTTTAATTTCACGGAATTACATAAAATGATTTAGTAACATTATGATTAGGTCAGAGGTTGCAACTAACTAAAATATCGTGGGTAGCCGCAATCTGATACCCATATTTTGACCAAGAAAGTGATTCAAAGTTTGGATCTCTTCATGTTAGTTTTACTTTTTGTGTACTTTGTCGTATCTCAAGAACGTTATAAGCGAATTGAAACATTTTTGCACGCAGTTACAAAGTTATAAAAATCGTAATAATTGCATGCAAAAAATAAATTTTAGTAAATATTTATTATTTTTATGATTTTTGAAATGGTAGAATTCCATGAATACTAGAATTCCTCGAAAAAACTTTGAATTTTAAGGTATAAAATTTTTCCATTATTTTACAGTACGTAATTTTACATGGAAAAATACAAAATTTGAGCGAAATTGGTTTCAACCAATTTCGGTCGCTATTCATAGTCGGAGAAATCAAATTTTATACATCTGACTTTTCTGAAATTCAATTTCTCATGAACTATTCAACTGAGATTACTCAAATTTTGCATTTTACCATGCGAAATTATATTCTTTAAAATTGTGCAAGAAATTGTATACCTTACTATTCAAAATTTTTTCGACCATTCTTAAATAAAATAATAAATAATTACTAAACTTCATTTTTTAATATAAAATTATCTTTGGATAAACGAATAATTTACATTT
Source organism: Parasteatoda tepidariorum (assembly GCF_043381705.1). NCBI lineage: Eukaryota > Metazoa > Arthropoda > Arachnida > Araneae > Theridiidae > Parasteatoda > Parasteatoda tepidariorum. The sequence continues at coordinate 89,812,018 of NC_092204.1, read as the reverse complement.
GCGTGTAAAGAATTCTCAATTCGCTTAAAAAGTTCTTGAGATGTAGCAAAATGTAAAATTAACATACATCAAACTTTGAAGTACTCTCCTGAACAAACTATTGGAACCATATTTACCAAATTGCGGCTATCCTCTATAGTTTGGAGTTAGAAATTCGAATCCGCCGAAACAAAAGTATGTTTATTCAGAGAAAGTACGTTTTTATGTCTGATTTCGTAACTTAGAATATAGTCTGCACTTATTAATTAGCATATTTTAGGTCACCCCTTTGAGCCATTAAGATTAAGTCCTAGATTTTAAAAATCCTATCATTCAATCAAAATGGATTCAGAGTGCTCCGTTTTTTTTTAAAATTTTTTTTCGCACTGTACAATGCTTTTGAGAGTTTGAGACATTTGAGAAAAACAAAAATGTTTGACAATTTTTTGATATACATAGTCAAGAACGACAGAATAAGGCATAAAAAGAGTTGAATGTTCAAAGAAAGAAATCATAAAAGGTTTAGAATAATAAATTTAATAACAGAAACAAGGATTAGATATTTTTTTATAATTTCCCAAGATAAGAAAGGCCTATTATTTTTTAATAGCATTTTTCTCGAATTTTTTCTTTCAAGCTTCAATTTTTCAAATTTTGAGCATAAATGCAAATTAAATCCAGCTTTTAAATGTAGTTAAGTAGTGGATATATTTCAAAAGTAATTTGTAATCATTACATTTTTATAAAAAATAGCTGTTGCAGTTAAAACTACTGTTGTCTGGGTTAAGTACTATCATTCATTTAACATTAACACTTACCTAATTAATCTATCAACATTCATCCTTCATCAACAGGTTGTAATAGTACAAGGAAGCATTAATAATCTCAATTGTCAACTGAATTCTATTATACAATTTAGTCAACTTAACTCCCGGGTACACGAATAAGCCGAGAATGTTGTCTAATAATCTCTTTAGTCTCAAACCAGATTGAATTGTTGCAGAAATTCGAAATCTCAACGGATTGCTTTGCTCTCTGTCTAAGTAAGTAGCTTTCGAGCAATATAGAGCTGCACTTCATATTATACAATATTCAGGATATACTCAAAATGATTCTTATTATGGCTGAAAGCACTGGACTTTAGTCAGCGCTGAGTGTTAACGTTTACTGTCTTTTCAACTTGTTGATTTGATTCATTTAACCTTTATTGTATTCAGATATTACAGATATACATACATATCATATATATATATATATATATGATCTAACACTTCATTTTAATAGTAGTGTGTGTTTTTTTTTATGATTCATGTTACTTTATATCNTATATATATATATATATATATATATATATATATATATATATATATATATATATATATATATATATATATATATATATATATATATATATATATATATATATATATATATATATATATATATATATATATATATATATATATATATATATATATATATATATATATATATATATATATATATATATATATATATATATATATATATATATATATATATATATATATATATATATATATATATATATATATATATATATATATATATATATATATATATATATATATATATATATATATATATATATATATATATATATATATATATATATATATATATATATATATATATATATATATATATATATATATATATATATATATATATATATATATATATATATATATATATATATATATATATATATATATATATATATATATATATATATATATATATATATATATATATATATATATATATATATATATATATATATATATATATATATATATATATATATATATATATATATATATATATATATATATATATATATATATATATATATATATATATATATATATATATATATATATATATATATATATATATATATATATATATATATATATATATATATATATATATATATATATATATATATATATATATATATATATATATATATATATATATATATATATATATATATATATATATATATATATATATATATATATATATATATATATATATATATATATATATATATATATATATATATATATATATATATATATATATATATATATATATATATATATATATATATATATATATATATATATATATATATATATATATATATATATATATATATATATATATATATATATATATATATATATATATATATATATATATATATATATATATATATATATATATATATATATATATATATATATATATATATATATATATATATATATATATATATATATATATATATATATATATATATATATATATATATATATATATATATATATATATATATATATATATATATATATATATATATATATATATATATATATATATATATATATATATATATATATATATATATATATATATATATATATATATATATATATATATATATATATATATATATATATATATATATATATATATATATATATATATATATATATATATATATATATATATATATATATATATATATATATATATATATATATATATATATATATATATATATATATATATATATATATATATATATATATATATATATATATATATATATATATATATATATATATATATATATATATATATATATATATATATATATATATATATATATATATATATATATATATATATATATATATATATATATATATATATATATATATATATATATATATATATATATATATATATATATATATATATATATATATATATATATATATATATATATATATATATATATATATATATATATATATATATATATATATATATATATATATATATATATATATATATATATATATATATATATATATATATATATATATATATATATATATATATATATATATATATATATATATATATATATATATATATATATATATATATATATATATATATATATATATATATATATATATATATATATATATATATATATATATATATATATATATATATATATATATATATATATATATATATATATATATATATATATATATATATATATATATATATATATATATATATATATATATATATATCGGTACTTGGGCCAAAATAATTTTTTTAATCTTTCTTGGGACAGTCGTAGGTACACCAACCGCAGAAACTGCTTCCGCACTGACTGCACGGTAATGTCTCTTGATGAAGCTGCCATGTATGTTAGTGTTTTACTGCTTTTTCTTTTTTGATATTTAGGATGTTATTTTATGTTATAAGCTTTTCGAATTTTCCTGCTGTGGTGATGTTTAGTATGTTATTCTCTATTACTGCTTTTCGGTTCCTTCATGTTGTGGTAATCCTTTTAGTTTCATGTGAGATAAAAATTTGTTTTGTTTTATTTTATCTTCAAATATCCTTCCAGTTATGACATTAGCAGCTTGATGCTGTCGTAACAAGGAATTAATTATAGAATTATTTTTTTTTCTGTTCAACTCTCGTTCGTATTACTTTTGTATCTTAAATTGTATTGTGTATATCGATGTAGAAAATAATAATTAGCGAGGAATGACTTAAATGATATGACGAGGGGCTTGCACCTATGAAGCTATAAACCACATTTTATCAAAAGTAGCAATTTATTTTCTACTGTTTCTTAGTATTATATCCCAAGATAAAAACTACAATTTTCCGGAATTTCCTCTAATGAAATAATACACAGAAACACCTTATTGCCTAGATAAAAAAGTTTTTTTAGTAAAATATCTGTTCTAAACAATTTGCGAAAGAGTCTTACTATTTATTGTTGAAATTTATAAGGGAAAGGTGTTAAAAGTTTTGGAATCACGCGCAAATATAGGATTGATATTAACCCACTGACGGTTCTGCACGTAAAAAGTCGCATTTTAACCTGCAGTCTTCTCTGCATAGCAAAACCGGTTTTCCCATGTTAACTGATAGGGGAACTGTGTGTATGGGAGAAACATTCTCCCAATTTTGCCCATTTCCTTAACCGCCAGTGGGTTAAGTAAGAAAATCCGAAGTCAATGTTTGACACTAGTTCAAGTTATTGATTCATAACATGGATCCTTAATTTTAACGACTATTAAAATTCAAAGAAATAAAGAGAAAATAATTTTAGTATCCATGGTCTTTCATTAAGACAAAAGTTCTTTTTGCCAATATTTTTCTTGAATCGTATTTTTTTCTGTACTTGGACAAGGATTTATTTTGCGTTTAATCTTTCCATCAATACCAAGGAGCCGCTGTCACCGCTTTTTTTGGGTGTTCCACTTAACGGTGTATTTAGTTCCGCAAAACATTATACAACGGTATATTTAGTTACGCAAAAATTAAAAGACTTAGAAACTTCAAATTACGAAAGAGTGTAGAAAAATGTAAAGGAAGTACGATGAAATAAAAAATTATCATTCGATAAGAAGTATTACATGTTATATTTGTAGAAAAATTTGATGTGTTGAAAGAGCCTTATTTGTTTATGAGCTTAACACAAGTTTTGGTTTCATTATTCCGGTTTGTTCGAAAGTAATTTTATGTGCTATATTCGTGAATTTTTTCCTTTTCTTTACGTTACATTTTGTTCTGTTGTTCAATAATAAGATTTCTTGGAAATTTTAAAATCTTCTCATAGGAAAAAATTTCAGCTGTTTTACGTTACATAATTTTTTGCTGCTCAAATACGATTTTACAATCATACATAGTACATTCTATGTACAGTTGTACGTATGAACTTTAAATTAGACAAATGTATAGGGAGTACGACAGAATAAAAAAGTTTAATATAAGATGTTAAGTTCGAGTATTATTAACCTATAAACTAGTAGTAATAGTTGATCCTACGAGGCGATCTACTGCCCGCTGAAATGCAACTACGGAATTGAAATTTGACGCGCTGAAATAGCTGTTTTCGATGTCAAAAATAATAGCAATGAAAAGATAGAAACAGAAAAGAGAGAAAAAATTAAGTGTTAAGATTTGTATTTATTTATATGCATCAATTTTAAAATATTTTTAAAATAAAAAAAAACGAATACACGATAGATAAAAACCGTTTTCTAATCTAGTTAAAAAGTAAAATTAATTCTCATTTATTTCTTCTAATGTATTGTAATGTAATGATTTCTTCTATTCAATCTGTATTCTTTAGGCTTCTTTTTAATCTAATACTGGCGATTCTTTTTTAAATGCAGGTAATCGCCCATTTTGTCCCTATTAGCATATTGGCTAAAACTTATTACACAAAAGTACATTAACTGTACATTATGTTAGCGAAATGTTTACTGTTTTTCTAAGAAATATGGACTTAAACAAAAATGAATAAGCGTGAATATGTTATGTATATATAAAATTACAGTTCATTAAGCATTCTCTTCTTCACTTTAAAACTTTAAGAAAAAAACTATTTATGTGAACCTCAAAGGTTAGCAACAATACATAAAAGATCAATTAACTTATTCCTTTTAGATTAAACAAACAAAACTAATTTGAAAAGTAAACAAAAAATCTTTTCCTCCTCAACTTGTAAGAAAATTGTGAAATATAAAAATGGGAGAAAAGCATTTGCTTTAAAAACTTTTAATCAATTTCATAAAAAAAAAAACATAAAATAAATATTTAACCAGAGAGGGAAAAAAAGTTGACGTAAGAGTTTTTCAGTAAAGGCCTGACTCAAATAAAATACCTTTCAATTTACAACGGCACAAAACACATGAGGAAAAAACTGTTGACGCCAGCGTTTTTTCATCTTTATTAATATTCAGTAATGAGAAAGTTTATTTAAGATTTCTTTTTATGTAGTTTATTTTAGACGGAATACTTTATCGAAATCTTAAAATAAACACGTTTTCTAGTTGTTGTCTCTTATAAAAAAGATGATCTATTAATGAGGAAATTCTTAAAGAGTTGTGTTTTAAACTTTTTTTTTACAGTTTAAGTATTAATTTTTTTCATCATCGGGTAACAGAACGTTTGTAAGGATGTTCTGCTCAGAACTGTAGAATCGGTAGTCGAAATGCTTAACAATTTAAGTTTCGATCGAAGCCCAGAGAAGTTTTAATATTAATATTAAGTAATTGTGATTTTATAAGTAATTGTAAGTAATTTTGTAAGTAATAGTGAGTCACGCAAGAAGCTACCATTAAAACCCACACTTCTTGTTAACCCTCCTTTCCCTTTGTTACAATATGCCACAATTTTAAAAGCCGCCTCCTTTCAAACCTAACACTATTCATTTATGGCCCCTTTTATTATTTTGGGTGGAGCTACCTTTATTTCGAAATATTTTGTTATTTCGAGTTTAACGATAAATCGCGTTTGAGCAAAATCCTCCTAATTATATACTACTCAAATGAAAAAATTTAAAAGAAACTGTTTGAAGGGTTTAAAATTATGTTGTTGTTTTTTTTTTAAATTTTTTTATTTGTAATGTGCCAAGCGAGCAATGGTAATTTCTTCAAGTTATTTATTATTTGGTACGTCACTTAGTATATCTATATTTTAAGGCAAATTACTGCAAATGTATTTTTTTAAATGCTACCTTGTAAAATTGTTGTAGCCCTTTATGTAGCTGCAAGTACGTAGAACCCAAAATATAAGCTAAAAATGCAAAAAACACAAAAAAAATAAAAAAAATGGTGAAAAAAATATTTTAATGAAAAAAATGTTAATGTTACAAAGGAAAATACATAAATTAGAAAATTTAACAACGCAAGGATATAATCTTGTTATTAGCTCATATTATTACACCCACATAAGAAGTGCTTTCTAACGTTGCATTAATATTAATATAATAGTCAAATAATACTTCAAATTTATACAGTATTAAAAAGCACTTTTTTGCGGGTCTAATCGTCAGATCTGATAACGATATTATATCTTTTGGTTCTTGACTTTCCTAATTTTAATTAGTTTTAAATTTTATCTTATTTGTACCCTCATAAGAAGTGCTTTCTAATGTTGTAATAATATAGCACTTCAATATTTATACACTATTAAAAAGCACTTTTTAGCGTGTCTAATCGTGAGATCTGATGACGAGATAAGATCTTTTAGTTCTTAATTTTCCTAGTTTTCATTAGTTTTAAATTTTATTTCCTTTTTCAATTTCACTTTTCTTCGAAATCTTTCTCCCACTTTTATTATTTCTTTTCTTGTTTTTCTTTTTTTGTATCATCGCGAAAGAGATATTAAAAAATAAAAATTATGACTATATTTTAAGAAAACCAACAAACCATTTATTTCCCCCATATAAGCTTAGCTGACATTATTGCACTATTTTTCTCGATTGATTTATATATATGACTGAGAATTTAAGTTTAAGAGAGATGCATTCTGGCAATTATTTATCATAAAACTTTATCCAGTATAGCGCGTGTCTATTGAAAAAGATTGAGAAATATGATGCTGAAAAAGTAAAATAAATGTAATATTATTCTATTAAGAGATGGAAAAAAAACTTCGAAAAATGATTAATCCATATTGCTTTCTATAAAATATAAACCTGTCCACAGGAAAAAATGCAAAAAAAAAATGTCAGTTTCTTTGCTCCTCTTTGTAATATAGAATATAAATTTCTGAAATAATATTTTTTTAAAAAAAATAATGCTGATCGACTTACAGCTTCAGTGTTAATTTTTTTACTCTTTTTCCCACGTGATCAAACAATCCAAGTGTTTTTTGAGTATTTTCATGAGAAATACCCAAAATAAAAGGAAAATATTAAAGCAATGAAGATAGAGCGAAAATAAATAAGCATGAGCATCCAAAAATATTTAAGCAGCACATCATTTATAAGACATTGTTGTTTCTAGCACTTTTTTTCATCATTTTGTTTTCTTTCATTCATCAGCATCCTTTTGTGCAATAAGAATAAGTAGAAAAAAGAACAAATCCCTTCTTTTTGTTGACACTAAAAACACAATGGTCCACCCTCTGCAGATATTGTCTGAATCATCTTTGTTTCTCTGCACTTCGAACAAACATTGTTTCTTTCCTTTATTTTTTATTATTGCTTTTCTTTCTCAATACTTGATTAGTACGAAAAGAAAAATAGCTAAATGCTATATTGCTTTTTTTCTTCAAAACAATTGTTACAGTATGCTTAATAAATTAACAGGAGAGGATTATTGGTTTGTAATTAGTAGAAATAACCTTAAGCATCAGACTTTCATTCTATTAGCAAATGACAATAAAAGTGAAAGGTTTTCATGCTTGTTTGAATTAATATATATTTCGACTTTTCTTTTTGTTCAAACAGTACTAGACTTGGAAATAACCACTCAGCACGTTGACGAGTTAACAAAAAAAAGTGACGACTTAAGTTAACTATCGGTTATTTTTTCTAATCATTTAAATCGTTTAATGATCATCAATGTGGAAAGAAACTCTGAAAAATATTAAAATGTCTAATGTCCTTATTCAAAATTTTGATCCTTCAGAATCCATTAATTTGATGTGGAAAGATTCACGGCAATAAAAGTGAAAGCTTTTCATGCTTATTTTAATTAATATATGTAGACTTATTTTTGTTCAAACAGTACTAGACTTGGAAATAACCACTCAGCACGTTGGCGAGTTAGCAAAAAAAGTGACGACTTAAGCTAACTATCGGTTATTTTTTCTAATCATTTAAATCGTTTAAAGTGTCTTATTAAATTGAAAAATAATGCTCTTAAGAAATTTACATAAGCCCTTAAAAGTTTTTAATGAGCCTTTATTTTTAAAAATCGTTATTTTTATTCATAAATGAAATAAAATACAAGAAATTAATTAAAAATCGTAACTCTTATTCATAAATGAAATAAAAAAGGAGATATTAATTAAAATAAATAAGCAAAATATGAATAAGTTCTAGATTTAATAAAGCGTTCCCCATTTAGATGATAGACTCTAGTACCGGCTGCTGCAAGAATTCTTGAAGAATGGAGCGCAGTCATTAAATACTTCCTAAAACTTTTTCTTTTGCTTTCTAACTCCATTCAGCTATAATCGGGCCAGAGTCAAAGTATTGTAAAACTTCGAAAATTTGACATTAGGGTCAAATTATTTTTTATAGGTTAGAGAGTGGTACATTTGTTTTAATTATTTGAAACTATTTCAAAATGATGCATCAACGGTACATAAATTGTTTGAAGAGGAAAAATATTTGCTTTTAAACGTTAAAGAATGTTATATTTTTAATAACCGTCGTTGAACAGCCGACCCAATGTTGTGTTTCCCATTTCCAATGTTCTACTCCGTAGCCTTGTAAGTCAACTCCAGGATCAAGTATAGGGAGAAGCTTTGCCTTCGTGAAGGACTGTTTTTTAATGGAACTAACCGGCATTTGCGTTACATTGAGAGAAAAATCACGAAAACCTCTCACGGTTAATCTGATGGCAAAGAGATTTTAACTCATAAGCCGTCTATCACTGACAGTATTTTACGTCAGCAAAGTGGTTGGTGCGAGATGGGTGAGAAATTCGTTTCGACCAGCTATCGCTGTGATTTGTAATAAATAGGAATTTATTGGAGTTTTTTTTTGTTTCAATACTTTTTAAAGAAGGATTATTTTTCAATAGATGGCACCACTATGATTAAATTTAAATGCAATCAAAATTATGATATTTCATGAGAAATTTTTATTTATCCTTTTAAAATGGGATTTTTGGGGTAGATTGTGGATATAAATTGCATTAACATTTAAGGAGGATTGGATTATCACTTTTATGGCGTATTAGTGGGTTTGTAGCTGGTTTTTCTTATGGATCTTTTTTTTTTGTTCTGACGTCCACTGGATGCGGGATGACTTTTGAGCGAGTAAACAGGTCAGTATGGATTATTTCGCCTTGATGAAAAAAGTATAAGAGGCGTGAAGAGTGGCTGAAAAAGCAGTACGACGGGAGTGCGGATCGTGCCCGATGGAATGTTGGGTTGAAACTTCACCGCTGACAGGATCTATCATGGCTGCTAGACGTGTGTTCTGAGCCGGTATCATCGATAATGAGTTTAGATATAGCTGGAGATATAGCTGTTTTTTATCGAAAAGTTTTATCTGGAGTATAACAATTTGGAATTTTAAAAGCGTATAAATTGGAGATTTTTCTGCACATGAAGGCACCTGGAAATGATTGAAGTTGTGTTTGTTGAAAATTTATAGTTATAATAAAATTTAATTTTAATTGTTAAATGTTTCATGTAATTCATTAAGTATTTGTCTAATTTTGAACCTGGGTAACCGTTACCAAAATTCAATTAAAAGATCACAGCCTTGCCAAAGTTTGAAGGGTAACGGTACAGATTAGAACCTGGTTCAACACGTTTCGAGGCGAACACTCTATCCCCTGAGCCACCACGGCTCAGAGCTCTTTATTTTATAACCATCGTTGAACAGCCGACCCAAACTTGAGCATACGACTACCAATATTCAACTCCATAGTCTTGAACTTTTGAACCCAGTCCAGAAGACAAGGGTACTCCTGGATCAGTACCTCCGAAATAACGATTTGTTATGGGAACTTGGATGACTTTGTGACCTCGATAGATTTATCGTGCGCCAGTCACCATTTAATATACGGCGATTCTTCGCCCGGCAGGATTCGAACTTCCGTTCTCATGAACAGCGCCCTACCAACCAGGTTATCCCGGCCCAGAGTAAGTTGTATATAATCACTGAAGATAGTTTGATAGATGAGGGAAGAAGATAAAAGTTATTACCTTTAATACTATTAGCAGAAATATAGTACAACTTGGAACTGACTAAAGAATTATCCAAAGTAAAGGGAAATAAAACAAAAACAATTTTGAGTGATTTCTGAGGAGTTATACAGGACATGATAAGCAGCCTTAGTAAGCCTTAATAAGCAGTTAAAAATAGATTGTTGTAGTTGCTGTTGTAGTTCATTTACGTCACACTAGAGCTGCACAATGTGCTATTGGCGACGGTCTGGAAAACATCCCTGAGGATGATCCGAAGACATGCCATCACAATTATGATCCTTTGCAGAGGGATGGCACCCCCGCTTCGATAGCCCAACGACCTGCACGCGAAATCGAGCACTTTACGACGGTAGAGCAGTTTAACGAGAACCAATACCGAACACCCTAGGTCTCTACTCAGAATGATCCAAGTGGTCACCCATCCTCACACTGACCGCAGACTGCGATGCTTGACTTCAGTGATCTGATGAGAACCATGTCTTAACGATCGGGACTGTTAAAAATAGAAGAGAGTATTTTATCCGATCTTCGACATTTTTATAAAGACAATTTTAAGTTAGCCTCCTTCAAGTCTCAAATCATTGCAAGGCATTAATCATGATACATGTGAAATATTTTTTATATTTTTTCGTAGACGCGTTTTAATCTTTAAGGAAACAATGAAACTAAAAGACTGTCCTACTACAGACCAGTATTATTCAGGAATAATTCTGTCAAAAGTACAAGTAATGAAGTTAAATTTACTTCTGTTGTTCATGTAGTAGAAATTTTGTAATCCTTGTCACATACCAGTGTTGCAATTGAACGAGGATTCTCCATCCTTGGCAATGTTTTGACCTACGATAAATGGTTAATTCAGGTCTTCATATCTTTTCAGGAATGAAAGAAATTGACAAAAACCTTACTTAGTCCCAGTTATAAGGGAATTATTATGTTAGCATCTGATGCTCACCAAAGGTAAGAGAAGTACTTAAAAAATTTGAAGCGAACCATTGAAATGAAGAAAAAAAAAGGGATAAAGAGGAAAAATAAAATTAATAATGAAAAGTAAATCAGATGCAGTATTGAAAGAATTTGCTATTATCTTAAATAATACCAAAAAAAATTTAAACTAATCAACTCAACAAAAGCAGATTGTTCATCGTCCTTTTTTTTTAAAAAAAATAGATGGATTTACTAAGTCTATAATGATTTAAAGTAAAATTTGAAAATTATCCTATAGTAATCTTACTTAATTTTTATATACCATTTTTTAGTTTATTTTCGTGAAAATTTGTATGATATTTGTATTAATGCCAAAAACATTTTGGCAATAATTATTAAGTTTCTGCCGATCTCGAGTAGTTGCAAGTCAGTGTTCATGAGCCGCAATGGCTCACGGGATAGAGCGTTCGCCTTCCAATGAGGCGAATCGTGTTCGAATCCCAGTCGATACGAATTGCGCATCCGGCTTGCACCAACCACGGTGCTGACGTGAAATATCCTCAGTGGTAAACAGATCATGGGTAAGAGTCTCCTTGCCGTTAGGCTAACCGTGGGAGGCTCTCATGATCTTCCTCTCTATGTAACGCAAATACGGGTTAGCTTCATCAAAAAGTCCTCCACGAAGGCTAATTTCTCCCAATACTTCATCCAGTTGCACTCTTGTCATTTGTATTGGAGTTACAAAATTACAAGGTTGCAGAGTTGAGCATTAACAATTTTAAACCCATAAAATTGGGCCGGCTGTTCAACGACGGTTATAAAATATAAAATGTCAGTGTTCATAAACGACCCTTATTAGGTGTCTCTACACAATGAATATTAAATATCATTCTATACAAAGCTGCCAGCATTTACGCAGTTTGCATTGAATTTTATTTATACCTTTAAATGGATGGTAAAATATTTTACTTCCTATTTCTATCTTGGATTTCTAAATTTAATTTAAAATGATTTTGACCACCATTGCATATAAAGGGATTAAAATTTTCAAAAAATATACTACTCCGAGCGAAAAGAAACAGATATTTTTATTTATAACTGTAATTTAATTTTTCTTTTACTTCAATTTGGGAAAGTCATCCGCGGAGAGACTGAAAGTTGGCAGATGTGCTATATAGACATTTTTCTTGGAGAAAAAAACAGCTTTTAAAAAATTGGTTTCAAAATTTTTGATATCCAAGTCTATTTTTTGAAGTTTAAACCTGCTAAATACTTTGCTAAAGTAAAAGCAAAAATGACTTTGCTTTGCCCATTTTATGGATAATATGACATGCATTCTGGACTTGCTTTAAGAGAATTCAATTTATTCCGCACTCTACAGAATCGGCATCTTCTTTATCTTATTGTTTTGTGGAAATATAATACGAATTTTATTGAAATCGCTTTATAATGAGCTTCGTACAAAAATGATCCTTTTTTTTACTTCTACAAATAGATTTCGAAGAACTTTTTTTTTGTAAGCACTTAGAGATATGGAGATCATTGAAATACACGCCAATTGATGATATGCTTATATCAAAGTTGTTGATATAATTCTAATAGAAACAAAATTTTATTGCCAAGCAAATATTTTCTTTAAAAAAATGAACTTCAATAATTATTAAAAGAAATATTTTTGAAATACCATAAGCGCCCCACCCTTAGCAGACTTAGACTATTCAGCAATCTAATATACGGAAATTATATGCACAAACAGCTTTATTAAAATTCAAATTTAAATAAGACAGCAGGTATGTCTCGTTTCGAAAGAGTTTTTCTGTTTTGCTATTAGAAATGAAAATAATAGCAAACCAATGATTAACATAAATATTTTCAATTTGACTTCAAATGCTGATAAACTATTCTATAGTTTCGTTTTTCACCTTTATATATATATTTTTTTTTTTTGCTGGGAACTTTACGTTTTCTGTTTTAAATGCCATATTTCCCTCATTCTCTTCTCGCAAATCTTGAGAATGGACACCTATTATTTTTTAAAGCTTGATACGTTTCTAGTATTTCCACTTCTCATATTTTTTTTAAACAAATGCAGCTTTTATATTTTCAAGTGTATATTTCGGCATCAGTTTCTTGGGTTTATTTATTTAATTTAAGCATATTCATTCAATTAAATATTCAAATCTCATTTTATATAATTCAGATTTAGTTTAATTAAATTAAAAAAGGCTTTTCAAAAAAGATTAAGCTTTGGCTAGATGGCGTTTCTTTTTTAAATATAAAAACTAAATTTTAAAATCTGAAAAAAATTAAATTCGAGATCGATTTCACTTCTATTGCTAAAAATGTCTAAGAATATGTTCCGCCCTTTCTTAACAGATCCTAAAGGGGGTGGAATTCATCCAAATGACATATCTGTAGGGAAAATACATTATTCCTTTTTTCCCCCTGGTTTCTCCCCCCCCTCCTAAGCTAGATTTCTGGAGGAAAGATAAGACATCTTCCTTCTTCAATTCAGAAGTACGGCTCCATGAATTGAAGCAGAGAATCACTAATAGTTCTTAATGTCCTTTTTTTCTTCCCTAAAGAAATGTTCCCTTGAGCTCTGAGCAATTTGTGAAATGTGTTAGAAATGGCATAAAAACCAGGCCTTAATGTGTTTCTCCTTGTAAATACATTTCACATAGAATGGAATAATTAAGTCCCTAAATTCTTTCGGAATGAATTCTACAAACTATTAAGCATTTTTTTGTTATACAACATTATACTATTAAAAATAAAAATAAATATCATAAATAAAGCAAAATGATAGAATACTTTTTTGAGCGGACTGATATGATGGTATTTGACATGTAAAAATAAAATTGCAGATTTTCTCTTTTATTATTGAAGAAAAAAAAAACTGTCTTTTTTTTTCTTTTAAAATTTCCTTATGACAAAAAAACTAATATATTTTTGCATCATTGTCATCAAATCTTACAATATCATTTAGTTTATATATTTTTTGTACCCAATGTTATCAGTTTACAGCCCTTAGAAGTTAGTAATTATGCATTTAAAGGACCGTTTAAATTTTTTTTTTTAATGGCAGGCACTTGGAACTATTGTCCATTGGCCACAGAAAGTGCCAGAACTGCTAACTCTCTTTTCGTTACCCAGTGGACACCTGTGGCGTGGCCACGGCGGTGGAGCAGCGTCGCCCACGTCGCACTACCACAACCCGTTTATAGGGCGGGTCACATTCACACACAAAGGAGAAGGGACATAGAACACAGATAGAGAGAAAGAAACATCTATGCCTTGCCCGGGATTCGAACCCAGAACCTTTCTGATGCAGGGATAGTTCCCTGCCCCCTACACAGGCCGGCCGGCGGACCGGTTAAAATAATCAGCCTAAATTTTATTTTCAAATTATAAAACAATGTTATAAGCTTAATCAAATTTTATAAATTTAATTTAAATATTTTGATTTTCGAAAATTTTTTCTCTAGGCAAGTTCTTTTTTTTAATAAAAGGAAAACAACTGTTGCATATCTGCTAAATTTTATGAAGGTTTCGTAAGATTTTATTTTTATATTGAAAGTAGTCGCAAATTATTTGCTTTCTTTTCATATCTTGAATTTATAAATTTAATATTAAAATACTTATGACCACTTCAACTTATAAACAAACTGAACAAGCATTTAAAAACATGATAAGCAGCTGATGATTTCATGAGATTCTGTCAAAACGAGACAATATTTATGCCTACAACAGTATTTAAGTCATCTACCTACCATTTTTGAAATTCATCCCCGGAATAAAAAGAATAAAAGATGACAGGTGTGATACTGCCATCTTCTCTATCATTTTTACATAATAAAAAATACACCATTTCTGAAGAAAAATATTTTTAAAGGAAAAGATTTTTTTCAAATATTTCCAGGGTGGAGCTCCCTATTGTACCAAGAATATGAGGCCCTGGACAAGTGCCCCACTCGCCCATTCTTTACGATGACTAGGTAAATAATACTTGAGAAAAAAAATATTTTAATTTTTTCTGTTACATGAGAGTGCTTTAACGGACATAGGTTATTTTCACATTACTGATTTCAAATCTGTTATCAGTTTTTATACCCAACCTGCAGTTTTTTAACTGACATTTTTAGTCTATTATAAGATTAGATACATTATATACAACAACAAGTTGCTTAAATGTTGCAACAAAATTTTAGGGGAGTTAGGGCAGGTTGGTTTTAAGGATTAAAATGGCATATTAAGCCATGCTTGGAAATATCATCATACGTGGTTTCAAATTATGAACTGTTTTTTCGTGTGCTTCTAAACAGGTCATGATAGAAAATCGCCCCTAGCCGCATAGAACAACATTTAACTTGCATGGATTCTTGCTGAATTTTAATACTGATGATGTGCTCCCTAGAATTTGTAGAATCATTTGTGTGACCCCCTTTTTGCATGTAACGATTTTAAACTTGTACAGAAAATAGTCTAAAATTATCTGTAACTTCAGGAGCAAAACTAATTTTATATTTGAAATCCCTACATCCAATTGATTTTTTAAAATTTTTTTTTTAAACCGTCGTTGAACAGCCAATTCAATTTGTAGGTTTACGACTATTAATGTTCAACTACGTAGCGTTATAATTTTTAACCTTATCCGGAAGATAAGAGAACCCTTGGATCAGTACCCCCACAGGTATGATTTGTTGCATGAATTGGAAGATCAGGAGAACCTCTCACGGCTAGCCTAACGGCAAGGGGACTCTAACCCATGATTCGTCTACCACTGAGGATATTTCACGTCAGCCATGTAGTCGGTGCAAGCCGGGTGTGGAATTCGTATCGACCAGCCATTGGCAGTATTCGAACTCAGTCCACCTCTTTGGACGACGAACGCACTATCCCCTGAGGCATCGCAGCTCCCACACTCGATTTAGGGAAGATGAAGCAATTATATTGTTGCATCAAAAAATTTGCTCTTCGGTATAATTAAAGAGTTAAAAATGTTTCTGCAATGAGAAGCAATACCATAAAAGGCCATTCATGTCCTAATTGAATATCATATTTCCTAACCACCTTTGAGCAGCTGACCCAATTTTGTGTTTACGACTACTAATGTTCAACTCGGTAGCCTTGTACTTTTGAACCCAATCCAGAAGACAAGGGAACTTCTTGATCCAATATTTTGAGAAACTTGCCTTTATGGAAGACTTATTGATAGAACTAACCCGTATTTGCGTTACAGGGAGAGGAAAACCATGAAAATCCCCCACGGTTGGTCTGACGCCAAGGAGACTTTAACCCATGATTCATCTACCACAGAGGATATTTTACGTCAGCACTGTTGCCGGTGTTAGCCAAGAGTCGGCTCAGTAATATATTTTTATAACCGTCGTTGGACAGCAGACCCAAATTTGTGTTTACGTCTACCAATGTTCAACTCCGTAGCCTTGTAATATTGAACCCAGTCTAGAAGACAAGGGAACTTCTGGATCAGTACCCCCTGAGATATTGATTTATCATGGGAAATTGGAGGACTTTTTGATCCCGACAGATTTAGCGTGTACGAGTCACCATATAATTCACGGGGATTCTTCGGGACTGGATTCGGACTCCCGTTTTCATGAACACGAGTCTAACGCCCTACCTACCAGGCTATCCCGAGCTAACATTTTCCAAAATGTGTCTCTCGCTATGTTTATGTAATGTATCTCTCTCTCTCTCACTATATTTTTGACCCACCCACCGACAAATGAGAAACTACAAAAGAACATGTTAAGCAATATCACTGCAAATTTCAAATATTTTAAATTGATAAAGGCAAAACTTAAAATCGCAGATTAATTTCAATGTATACAAAATGTCATTAAACAACCGGCAAAATAAAATAAAGTTCTGACTAAACTAGTGTTCCTAAATTGGTTACAATGTAATATAGTTACTAGTGTACTCTAGTTAAGGAGATAAAAAATAGAAACTCATTAGATTACCGGAAACAGAAAACGAAATCGAAGTTTTCTTTCCTGTTTAATTGGAGCTTGTTACTTTTTGAATGAAAAATGCGTAGATCAGTGATAAGGAGTCCTGAGTAATGGGTCCTGTCCTTATCATTTGTGGAAATGAATGAAACATCCACTGCGGCCCACAATGAAAAACGAAACCATTAGTTTAGCTGCCTTTTCAAATGAAAGATAAATGCAATGAAAAGGTTTTTGAGAAACTAGCAAACTCTGCAGAATATTGCCTTTTTAAAAGTTAGTTGGGCTAAACAAATAGATAGATTATTTACCCTATCTTAATGATTGTTGTTGATTCAGCAAGAGTTAGGATGCATTATATCCAACAAAATAATTTTTCAAAGTTACTTTGTTAAAGTCGAGCACATGTTAGCTAGATATTTTTGGAACCTCAAACATAATATCTATAATAAAATAAAGGGATAGTTTGTATAAAGGGGTAGAATAAGTCTCGAACGATGTATGCCTTGAAATTTGGACAAAGAATGCGAAGGGCAATCAGGGAATTTATTTAGAAATTTTAATTAGTTCGTCCAGAAGTGACATTTGAAAAACGAATTGTAAACTATAAATTAAACTACTGATGATTCTGTTTTTTCAAGTAGTTAGAAGTTAAAAGTGATATTTGATTGCTTGCAGATCTATTTAATAAAAGCGAGTTTCACGGGAAAATTTTTAAATGTTCTTTAATAACTAATTATTTTTATTTGTTACGTCTGATGAACTCGAGATCTGCGTGAATGGTAATTGAATCAGCGAATTAATATTTTTAAACTATCTGAAATCACTTGTTTATTTTATTTACAGTTACGCTTTTCGATACATGTTTCTATAAATATAAATAATATTAAATAAGAAAGATTATGTTCTAAAAATCAAAATTATTTTAGTGTATAATCGGGGTTGAAAAGCCGACCTATTTTAGATTACGCCTATTTACGTTCAATTCTGTACCCAACCTAGAAGACAAGGAAACTCCTGGATCAATTATTGGTACAAACTAGAATGGAGGTGTTTTCGATGGAAATTACTCGCATTTGCTAAGACCACCCACGGTTAACCCGATGGCAGAGGGATTTTAATCCGTGATCCGTCTACCATTGAGGATATTTTACATTAGCATTGTGGTCGGTGTTATCCTGATGCAAAATTCAGATCGACTTGCCACCGTTTGGATTCAGACTTGGGTCACTTAATTGGGAGTAGAATGCTCTACTTCTTGAGCCACCATGACTAGCCTGACCAATATTTTAGGTTGAACAGCCTAACCAATATTTTGGGTTTAGGACTATTAATGTTCACCTCCGTAGCCTTGTAATTTCGAACCCAATCTAGAAGACAAGGGAACTCCTGGATGAAGTTTCGAGAGTAATTTGCCATCGTGGAGGACTTTTTAATGGAACTAACCCGCATTTGAGTTACATGGTGAGGAAAACCACGAAAAACCTCCCAAAATGAGCCTGACGACTAGAGGACTCTAAGCTTCAATCTGTCAACAGGTGAGGATATTTTGCGTCAGCACTGTGGCTGGTACAAGCCGGGTGCAAAATTCGTATCGAACAGCCATGGCTGGGATTCGAACCCGGTTCACCTCATTGGAAAACAAACGCTCCACTCCCCGAGCCATCACGACTCACCGTGACTAGATTGAGGTAAATTGTGACTATCATAATTTGGCCGTGAGAATTACCATGTAGAATGATACTAATTAATGCTTATATTTAATATGATGAATTGAATATCTGAGAACGAAATTATGTTTAAAATGTGGACAGTGGATGAAAGAAGCAATTTTAGCCTCCTATCCTAAAAATCGTTCAAATATTAGATCGTTCTTGAGAGATGTTATAAAAATGGAATTTTCTCATTGGCTTATTAAAACTTGCCATTCATATAAACTAAACTAAAGGTGATTCTGTTTCTTTTTTTTCAAATAATTTAGTGACTACTTCAGTAATGTTTGCTAGCTTTTAGCTCTTATAATTAAAAAAAAAGTTTTTTTTCACATTTTTTAATATATACTTATTTTATCTATCGTAATGTCAGATAAAGTCAATGATAACGCGAATGTGGGGACTTAAACGGGCATTCCCTCCAAAATTAGTATTTCTAAAGTTATATGAAACCACGTGTTTATTTTGTTTATAGTTATGCTTTAAAAATGTATCTCTATAAAACTAATTAATTTAAAATCATTGGTTTTTAAAATGAGAATAATGGATAAATAGTACTTACTCGCTCAAAAGAAAGGTAACAATTTGTCATACTATTATAGATGGTAATGATGCTTGATTAATTTCCGTAATAAGTACTACTCAAAATAAAATAAAAATTAAGTAAAATAAAAATCAAGTAATTTAAGAGAAGCGTAAAAGAATCCCCATTATTGACACCAATAATTTTTAATTAATTTTGGTAATAAGTTCTAATTGAAACAAATAATCTATGTACAAAAAAGCAAAGTAAATGCAGTAAATGTATTTATACGTTTAGGGAGATCATAAAAAATCACTATTGACACGAGTGATGCTTAGTTAATTTTTGCATTAGTTACTAATTGAAATTTAAAAAAAACAAAACAATGTACTGAAATTAATGGAGAAATTATTTTAATTTAGAAGAAACGTAAAAAATCGCCATACTATTATTAACTCCAATAATGGTTAATTTGTTTAGGTAATAAGTGTTATTAGTGTGTTAATTGTTGAATAGTTTCCAAATAAAAAATATAGGACAATTTATTATTATATAAGTTTATTTTTACCTGCTAAAATTGCATCACTATAGTACAGTTTTAATCTATATGCTGTATAAAGAGGTATTTTACAGACACTCGTAAGGGATACGTAAAAGTAAAAATTGCTTGATTGTGGTAAATTTATGAGTTGACCTCAAGCAACAGCATATCGTGCCGAATGATACAGTTAATCTTTATTTTGATGAGTTGAAAGATTAAAAACGCATTTTGCTTAATCTAACAACGTAAAGCCAACGCAAAAGTCAAAAATATATGATATTAAATTTAAAAAAGTGGTATTATTTCAGCTTTATTAATTGTTTTGGAATGCATCTTTCTGTTTTGTGAATGATTTTTTAATGCTGTTAAGAACTGATTTATTGATTATTATATTTTTTTCTCATACTGCACGAAGAACTGGTGATATAATAATATACAAATAATGCTTTTTCAACTGTTTATATTTTTCAGAATAATTATATAAGATTGAATTATATTTTTGTTAATATTTTTAGTTGGCCAAAATATTAATCTCAGACAGCTTATTGTTATTTCACGCAACATTTACAACAATATTATACATTATACACTCTATAACAAAAAAATCGATGCACCAAGAAGCAATCATCCGATTGCTTCTTGGTGCCAGATTACAGTGGTGCATGACTCGATCAGGCTGGAATGATGCCGACTAAGGACGTATAGTCTTTAGCGACGAATCCCGCTTCCAACTGTGTCCTGACGATCATCGAGGACGTGTTTGGCGACGCACAGGATCCTGATTTCACTATTGCATGCCACACCGGCCCTCAACAAGGCATTATGGTCTGGGGTGCCATTTCCTTTGACAGCCGGGCCCCTTTGGTCGTCATTAGAGGTACACTTACTGCACAGCGGTACGTCGACGACATCCTAAGACCTGTTTTGCTACCGTTCCTTTTGCAGCCCCCAGGGCTGGTTTTTCAGCAGGACAATGCCAGATCACATACTGCATGTGCTGCTATGAACTGTCTGCAAGCTTGTCAAACTCTTCCTTGGCCTGCCAGATCACCAGATCTCTCTCCCATCGAGCATGTCTGGGATATGATGGGAAGGCGATTGCATCTGGCACGGAATGTTGATAACTTCGTTCGACAATTAGATCGAATTTGGCAGGAAATACGGCAAGAAACCATCCGGGAGCTTTATAGGTCTTTGCCACGCCGTGTGGCAGCTTGTATCCAGGTTAGAGCCGAGTCAACACCCTATTGAACTTGGTGCTGTAACTCTGCAATAAATTATTCAATTGTTCTGAAATTTTAATCATTTACTATTCTGTACATTGTCTTCCTATCCACCAATTTTCGTTTCAATCGGACAACTCCTTCTTGGTGCGTCGATTTTTTTGTTATACATTATATAATTGTACTTAAAATTAAAAATACATAATAAATAATAGTAGTTACTTTCAGCCAACTTCAAATGAATCTTTTGTATCTTAATTAATTGTTTTAGAAAAATCTAATTACGTTCGAATAATTATTTCATTCTTTAAATTCAAACTCGAATTCCTGAATTGAATTGGATGTTAAATTTATATAGCAGTAAATGAGACACTTTTTTTCAGTGTTCTTTTTTTCGACCTTTTCATTCATCGCTTTTTTGTTCAGAGACTTTTTTCCATTGATTCACAGAAATGATCGTCTGAAATTTATAACATACTTTAGTTATTCTTATATAAACCTTTAGCTTTATATTTTAGCTTATATTATATTTAGCTTTAGCTTTTATATTACCTTTAGCTTTATCGTAATCAGAAAATTTGATCTCTTATCGTCTCATAAAATTTCAAACAAAACTTTTTAACCCCTTAACGATCGGTTAATTTCCAAGACAACGGTCATAAAAGTGCCAATTTTTTTATACCTGATTAGTGCTGACATCTAGTTTAAAATAAACTAACTATCTACAATTACCTTAAAAATATCCTTGTATTGCCATCAGGTGTGTAAAATGAGAAATAAAATGTTTTCCCGCCAAAAGAAATGAATTAGTTTTATTCTTATTGACACGTTACTACTGAACACTCCAGCCCGGAAATATCACTGGAGCGAGAAATAGAGGGCGAAACCTCACCCCGTCATTTTCACGGGATCGAGAAGGAAGGGGTTAAAGTAATTGAAATGACCGGTTTGCTATGGTTTGTCTAGGCAATGATTTTATTCAAATTATTCACATCAAGACAATTTTTTAACAATTATAACACAATTACTATTTATATGACTAAGTTTTAAATTTATTTACGACGTCCATTACCAGAGAAAAAAATAAAACTGCTTTTAAAATAGCCATCGTCTTATGGCCATCATCAGCGCATGGAGAATTCTGAGAAAACAAACGTAAAGGAAAAACTCAAATATTTCAGTTTTAGTGAACCGATCTGCATCATAAAACATTTTTTAATAGTATTTCTTTGTTACTAGCGTCATCTGTTGATAAACTTTGAAAGTAATTTTAAAATTTGACCCAGTTCTCTATTCACAGTATAGCAGGTTCCTAAATTCTCACGTTTTTCTTAACCCCTTAATGATCGGTTAATTTTCAAGAAAACGGTCATAAAAGTGTCTATTTTTTTAATCCCTGAAAATTATATGAAACTATGTGTGTGAACAATATATATATATATACATTCAATTTTAATTTTTGATTTGTTTTTAGCTTGAAATTTTAAAAAAATGTAATTTTTAGGAAAATGTTGGTTTTCTAGCAAGCAAGGAAAATTTTAAAAATATGTGTTTTAAAAGTATCCTGGTACTGCTATCTGGTGTGTAAAATGAGAAATAAAATGATTTCCGGGCAAAAAAAAAAAATAAATTAGTTTCCAGCCCGTCAATATCACGGGAGCGAGAAATAACGAACGAAATCTCAACCTATCATTTTCACCGGAGCGAGATGGGTATTGTATTGTGAGATTGTATTTAAAAATTGCCAACTAATTCAGATGTATTTACCATATTTTCAGTAGAATAGACCAAGCAGTCAATAGACTAGACCTTAAACAATTTTGTTTTTAATTTTTGCAAAATATATAATTTATAAATTTCTATATATATTTTTATAAATTATATATTCAAATTATTTACTATCTATTTCAATATTGTCAGTTACTTTAGACGATTTTTTTATATTTTCTGTAGAAAGACCAAGCAGTCAATAGAC
The DNA here is from genome assembly GCF_043381705.1 of Parasteatoda tepidariorum. Classification (NCBI taxonomy): domain Eukaryota; kingdom Metazoa; phylum Arthropoda; class Arachnida; order Araneae; family Theridiidae; genus Parasteatoda; species Parasteatoda tepidariorum. The sequence continues at coordinate 89,788,387 of NC_092204.1, read as the reverse complement.
TAGACCATATACAATTTTGTTTTTAATTTTTGCAAAATATATAATTTATAAAAAAGTATATATATTTTTATAAATTATATATTTAAACTATTTATTATATATTTCAAAATTGTCAGTTACTTTAGATGTATTTATGATATTTTCAGTAGAATAGATCAAGCAGTCAATAGACTAGACCTTATACAATTTTGTTTTTAATTTTTGCAAAATATATAATTTATAAGAACTATATATATTTTTATAAATTATATATTTAAATTATTTATTATATATTTTAAAATTGTCACTTACTTTAGAGGTATTTATTATATTTTCAGTACTATTATATTATACTATTATATTATGTTTTCAGTTATACTTTTCAGCAATAGACCAAGCAGTCTATACTAGACCTTATACAATTTTGTTTTTAATTTTTGCAAAACATATAATTTATAAATTTCTATAAATATTTTTGCAAAATATATGATTTATAAATTTCTATACATATTTTTGCAAAATATATGATTTATAAATTTCTATATATATTTTTATAAATTATGTATTCAAATTATTTATTATATATTTTAAAATTGTCAGTTCTTTAGATGTATTCATTCTATTTTCTGCAGAAAAAAACCAAGCAGTCAATAGACTAGACCTTATACAATTTTGTTTTTAATTTTTTTTAAATATATAATTTATAAAAAAATCCATCACTCGTATACAAAGAATATAATACAGGAAACATATATTTCTTACACAATCTACTGAAAAGTAAATTGTCAAACAAATATAATATTTTCTTTTAAACAGTAAAATATTCTTACTCTGAACAAAATGCTCCATTTGGAAGAAAATAAATTCAGTCTATAAGAAATATATATTTTTTTTCCTTCTAGGCAAAATGAATGCAGAAAACATGCGATCATATGAGAGGGGAAATTTATTTTTGAGTGTTTCAATTTCACTACATATGTACAATTTCAATTCAAAGACGGTTTCTACCATCAATAAATAATAAATAAAAATGATTTATTCTACGTTAAAACGCAATTTTGTTGAATTTGGAATGAAAAATAGAAAAACATGCATTCGCTGCTTATTTTGCATTTAAGATTTCATTCTGTGGGAAAAAAGTATTCTGTTTTGAATTCCATCATTTCCAGATTCAAGTTTTGTTATTTAGGCCGATAAAAATATGTTTCCACTATAGAAAATAATAATATTGAGATAAATTATTTTCTTTAGATTTAAATCAATCATTTAAATACAGAATAATTTTTTTCTTATTTATTGAGAAGTATTTAAAATTAAAATTTTAAGGTAGGTTAGCCATTAATATCGATAATAACAGACTATAATTCGTTAATTAAATAATATATATCACTATAGAAGACATACGCGAACATAATTTCTCAACTCTTTAGGCAGTTAATCAGTTCATTATTTTTTCAAACTTTTAATATCTCTAAAATTATTAAAGTGAATAAAATATTTGTAACATAATTATCAATCTTTCTTATCTATCCATAAATCAAAGTAAAAAATAATGACTTATAATATAATTTATAAATAATTATCATTATTTACTTTAATAACATCCATTTTTTTAAAAGTTTTTAATTCTCGTGAACAAAATGCTCAATTTTGCCCTAATTTTGAATTACGAAATTCGAAGTTAAATTAACTAAGCTAACATAAAATACTTTTTTCTTTAGAATTCAAAATTTTTTCGATCAATATTAAAGATTAAAAAATACAATAAATAATTTTAAAACATATTTTTTAATAGCGTTACCCTTGGATAAACAATATTTATAACTGTATGCCAAACTTATTTGATTTGCTTAAATAATTCTCCAAATTTGGAAAAATAAGCAAAAAGTAAAACTCAAGGGACTCAAACTTTTGACAGTTCTCTTGATTAAAAACTTTTGGGACTTACTGATTGAGACTACACTTTCTATTTTCTATACATTGATACTACACTTTCTATTTTGAAGATAAAAAATCGGATTATGTTCGGGAAAAAAATTAAGTTTGTTCAGGAAAATTGTGATTTTGTATCTGATATCGCAAATTAAAATATCAAGAGAGAGTCTGGACTAAAATGTGCTAATTAATTAGTGTAGACTATATTGAAAATTACGAAATTGAAACCCAAAAAGAACTCTCTCTTAATAAACATGCCTCTTTTTCGGCATTAATAATAAACAAGTCACCTGGATAAAATAAATTTATTTTTCTTAAAAAAATTGATTTTTTTGAATAAAACTTTATTTTTCTTTCATAAACTAAATAAACTAGTAACAACTTTCATAAACTAGTAACAAAAAAATATTGCGATGTTCCTTTTGTAATTGTATGCAATTAAGAGAGATATTTTTAAGACTTCATACATCACTCTTGTTGAATAAAATGATGGCATTTCTTACGTACTCAAATATTTAATACAAAAATATTTTGCATATTGGAAATGAATTTATGAATCAAAAAACCAGTCATCTCCACTTTTTTAAAAAAAAATAGAGATCTTTGCAATTTTAAGTTTAGCTGACGTCAATATATAGTTAGGCTATAAAAAATTCATGTCTACCTAATTGGTGGAGTAAATTTTAGGCAGTGAAACCTCAAATTAGTTCGAAAGCGTGACATATCATGGATATGACTTATTCCTAGAATATACATGGAAATATATCACCAGATGACAGCCCGTTGATGCTTATAAAATTATTTGCATAACCTATCAATTAATTATTTAGTTTAGGCACGTTATTTTATTGGTGTTTTTTATCAAAAAATGAGTGATTCAGAGGGTATAGTTAGGTTCAGAGTTCTTTAGATGGTATATGCAAGAAAATAAAGAAATAATAAAAGTTACTATAAACTGTAAAGGAGGTGACTACAAATAATATGAAATTTGATTTCAAAAGCTGGTGGACGGATAAGACAAATGTGCTATCAAAATGCTCCAATGGAAAAGCAAACAGGTATAAACAGCAGTTTCATTTGTCACATTATAACAATTTTACTTATAAAAAAACTACATCAGGTGAAGTACCTTCTTTCAGAAGTGGATTATGCAAATCAATAATTACTCTGTACTAAAAAGTACCCTAAAATGGCACCATAACCAGTTAAGGAAGCATATTTTGGAAAAATTGTCATAAACCACAAGAAAATTGCAGACATCAAAAAAGTTTTTACATTGTGAACGAAATAAGTTTTTGTTTTTCTAGGAAAAAATTTGTATGTGGTTCAGCACAGAAAGTCACAATCCAAAAGATTTCTTAGCCCTTAAAAATATACATGAATATGTCCTTCTAAGACATAAATACAATACTTATTTCATTTCTAAATGAGAAATTATTTAAATTTTCGTTGTTAAAAATAATATATAGTATTCGTTTTAAGGTTTTGTTCAAAAATCAATCTACTTTTTAAACTTTGTATACGCTGCGATAATGTACATGTTGTGATAATGTATACGGCTGGGATGATCTGCAGCTCCCGCTGCCATGTTGGAAGATATTTCTCACAGGAGTCAACCAGTGAATATGGATTGGAACGAAACTTTAAACTTTTAAAAAAAAACTCTTAGAATCATATGCATTTATTAATCTTATTTTCTTTTAAAAAACAATCCAGAATTTCTAACTTTCGTTATACAACTGTTAAATTAATGAACATAGTAATATGTTCAATGTAGTATGAATTGAAAACAATCAAAACCAGGAAAAACAAATATCTGTATCGCATGTTGTGAGGAGTAATGAAATAAAATTAATTTTTTTTTTTCTTTTTAAAAATGCGTTTTTTTAAGAAGGCAAAAAAGGATGTTTGTCATATTTAAAATGAAATACGAAGTGTCGAGTATCACTTTTGTAATATTGCCCCACGTAAATTCATTCGCTAGTCTTCAAAATTGATTCACCTTTTGTTCTTCAATTTCGGTGTCAACAAAAATTAAATTATTTTCACATATTTAGCTCACATGAATAGCGAAATTTGTGAAATTTTTTTTTTATTTTATTATCTTTTAAACTTAGGCAATATAAGCAGGCAATACTAAAGACAAGAAAATACCGTAGCTATTTTCAGATATTATTTTTAAATCTGACCACCTTAGTAAAGTGTATTACATGAATTTGTATTAAAGTGAAGTGTATTACACATGTTTATTCAATGAAAGTATACATTTTTTGAATTTTATTTAATTTCTATAACTTAATTGAGAGTTATCACTAATTAATAAACATTATTTAAGGACTGGCTATTCAATTTTCATGGTTGGCTCATGGTTTGTGGAAATATAATCATTAAAACAAAAGTTATTTAAAGTGATATTTTTATTTCGCGTGTACTATATAAAACTAGCAATTCATGAAAGCCGTTTTCTTGCTAAAATCATTCCAGAAAAATTTATTTTCATCATTTCAATCATGTAATGTGAATCGTGTTTTTAATACCATCAAAATCCTGACTCAATATTCTAGTAGGTGGTGAGCGAAACATATTGATATAACAGCAATTCTCGGTTTCTAATTAGAGAAAAGGTTGTCAACTGCGAAATTTGAGCCTATCACAATGACGCTGGAAGCATTTACGCGCGTTGGAGTTCTAGAGTGATTTCTGATTAGTGTGGGGTCGACATTATACAGCCGCTATTATAAAGAGAAATACCTCGCGTCTAAAATTCCTTTAGTTTAAGGTTGAGTCAAATTATCATCTCCCATTTCAAATTTCTGAACTCATGTCATTTCATATTAGTAAATGTGATGTTGTACAATACTCATTATCTCTCTCTACCTCCTTTATTTATTATTTCATTTAACGTTTTTACTTTCGTTTTTAATTTAGTTATGAGTTGTTGTTGTTTTGTTTATTTTAGTGCTATAGATATCTAAAAGTTTGACGAATGAGTTTTGTGAGTTCTTACATTAGAAAAAAAATTAGAGGGAATTGTAGGTTTCAAGATAGAGATTAGAATACACTATTTTTCATGATAGTATATGAAGTTTTTTGAATTGTTTATGAGGTATCCCAAATCGTCTATGAGGTTTCAGTTTGTAGCCGGTAATGTAACGATTTAAACTTGCGTTTTCATTAGGGTCAGAACTTCAGTCGAAATTTAAATTCCGGAAAAAAAAGGAAAAATCAGAAAGATGTAGAGAATTTAGAGAGGTAGAATTTGTTCACTATTATAGATACGAATGCGAGATAATTAAAACGTGACAAATATTTTTACAGTTCTTTCCAACAAAATTTTACTGTAGAAATTTTTATTTAATAAGTAAAATTTTAACGTTAACAAAGAAAAAGTCAATTGCATAAGAAAAATAGAAAGCCCAGCAGGTATACAATAATTTCTTGTGACTTGAAGCAACAACTAGAAGAGAGACGGCCTTCGCATGGATGATTTCATTATTCTGACTTAACGAAAATAAACTATGAAGTGGGGGAAATTATAAAAAATATCGCAATCATCGGACTACAAAACTGCGCAGTGAGGAAAGAAGACAACGTTCGGACTCGCATTTATGGTAACCCGTGAGAAATTTGAAATTTAGCGCTGTTCCAATGAAATCCAGCCATTATGCAAAATGCAAATTAAAGATTCACATGTAAAATGCCATTAAGTCTGCAGAGGTCATTTACCATATATGCCATCTATCCATATCATTATGCAGTAGACTTTAGGAGCGATTCAAAGAATCGCAATTCACACTTAAAAACCCAAACTGTTTCTAAAAAAAAAGGTTGTGAATGAATTTCGGGAAAATTTGACGATTTTTAACAAAAGAATAAATAAAGATGTAGCACTTCATTTCTTTATTAAATTTTTACAAAAAAATGGGCTCGTTATTTTCTCACTGCACGATTTTTGATTTTCTATAACTGTAAAAGTTATCTATAACTTTATGCAGCAGCGAGAATTATGTGACAAACTTAATTCAGACCTAATAATAAATCTCACATCATGCAGCTGTAAGAATAACTATGTGCATCTGCAACAATAATGGGTACAACATTTTGCAGCAGCAAGAATAATTTGCTGAGCAATAAGAATAAACAAAATGGAACAAAGTATTTAATCAATGCTTCAATTAAAAAGTACTTTAAATCTAATAATATTATTGATTTGATAAAGATTACAAATTTCCCATAAATGTGCTGTCAGAATAACTTCCTTTTATTAAGTAAGCGGATCTCTGAATAAATATATTTCCCCTTTGATGTAGGAAAGTCCGATCTCTACTCTTAATCTTTGAAGGACCGTTTAAAAGGAAGTGGGGTGTCCCCCAGAAACCGAATATCCCTTTTCAGAATCCCTTTTGAAAATTCCTTGAGTGAGATTCGACTAAAAGTGTTTTGTAAATCTCAGAAATGAATGTCTGAGTTACGTTTGAAAAGGCTTTTGGTGTGAAATAGTTATTTGTAGAAGCATGGATTTGAATTTAGGCTTTAAAAAATCCCTTTTCTAACCCCTAACTCGTTTTTATAAATAATCTTTAGTCTAAAATCTCTTACTTTTTCCATTATTTAAAATCAAACATTGTTCTTATTAGTAAAAGATTTTATTTCTAGTAAAAGTGCTATATTTATTAAATTGTTTAAAATTTCAAGGAAATATCTATCACAAATTCTTTTATCTTCAGGCAGTGTGGGTAGTCTTAGCTCAATAAGAGGAATCAATGTCAGGGTGCGTAGCCAAATTATTCAACAGAAAATAAGCATCTTTCAAGCACTCTTAAGCACTTTTCAAGCACTCAAGAAATATTTTTAAGCACTTTAAAAAAATATAACTAGGCAGGGTTGGAAAGTTTTCGACAATTGATGGTTTTACTTAGTTTTAATCGTCATGTCAAAAAAAAGAACCATTTGGAATTGTTTTAGACAATTGTCAAAAATCATGAAATTTAGAATCATGTACAACGAACGACGTTTTCATACGCTAGGGACTGACAATGCGCCGAAATAGATTGTGAAAACGTTGAATAGAACAATGTGAACTGTGTCTTTTTGCATAATTCGTAGCGAAAATCAACATGGTATGAGAAAAATCTCATTTTGAGAAAGAAAAAATTAAGCACTTTTCTTCTTTATCGCATCATTATGACTTAATTAGCGATCCTGCATCATTTCTCCCTAAATAATCCTTCCTGTAGAAAGCGAAGGGCTCAAGTTTTGTGTGGAATTTGATGTTCACTTTGATAACAAATATGAGTAATAAATAATAAATATTATAAATCATAGTGTATAGGGATTAAATTAAACGCAGCGTTCCGTAATTACTCTTTCTAATGTCTAATTTTCGAATCTGTTTTTAGAATGTAGTCAAGAATGTACACACGTTTGGTGTCTGATATTGATATTTTGAGCGAGAGAAAAATAAAATATTTAAATAAAATGATAAACCAATTTGAGTAAATTATTTGAGTAAACCAATTTGATTGCTTGATTAAAAATGGTGATGTTTTTAATAATCAAGTTTCAGTTTTCCCGGTAATTAAACCGATTCGGACGTCTTTAATATCGCCTTCCTCGATATTACTTCAGCAGGCTTTGATAATTTTTTCCGCTTAGTTTGTTTAAATATTAATTTGCGACCCTTAGTGCATTTCTTTATTTCATTTCTGGCAAGTATTCTGAAAATGTATATTACGATTGGAGATTATGGACCAATCTGTCATAAAAAAAGAAAGCGTCAAAAAAAGGAAAGAAAAGAAAAGCGGTTGGTGTGGCTATGCTGCGCTGAACTGAAGATAAACCAAACCTATAATCAAATAAATAAAATGTAACTGAGCTGGAAGCTTTAACTGACGAAAAGAAGAAAAAACTTCATTATAGCACTTTCACTTTGGGAGCTAGTGTTAGTCTTATAAAATCCCAAAGAGCGTTTTTTTTTGTGGAAAAAAAGGGTTTTTTACAATGCTTGGCTTTAATGATATTAATTATGATTTCCCATAAATGATTAATTTTTAATTAACTTGATTGTGTAAAATCTTATTTATTATGTCTCACTAATGAAATATTTTTATTTAGTTTTATCATTTAAAACTTTATCTATAATATCTCCTTAATGACTGATTTTTAATTAATTTGATTATGCAGATTTTTATTCATTATAACTCATTAGTGATAATTTTTGATTAATTTGATTGTGTCAATAAATTGATTTTAAAATAAATGAATAATAATTGATGATAATAATAATAATAAATTGATTTCAACTGATTTTGTTTGATTGATTTTAAATAAACTTGATTTTGTTAAATTTGAGATTTCTCACTGAGTTTTGTTGATTTGTGTAAGGAGAATTTTATTTATGATTTTTTACTAATGATGTATTTTTAAGGAAATTTGACCATGTCACTTAAAATGTCTTACAAAAGTCTTTACCACTAAAGTAAGAATTAAGTTAACATTAAAATTACCTCTACTTGCTGTTATTCTTTTGTTGCTGTAACTTCCTTTTACGTTTAAGGTATCTTGGTTAAAAAAAATAAAATAGTAAATGTAGTTAAAATCTATTTAGATATTTTTCTTAAACAAAAATAATTAAATACAAAAAACCCACAAATTTAAGTTCTATTTCGTAATACTTCGATTTTCAACTCTGTCAACTACTTATACAGTTTTTCCTGCTACTAACGATTTGTCTTTTCAATATTTCCATTTCAGAATGGCTACAAAAACTCGTAAATACCCATCACAGTCCGGTGCTTTTTCGAAATAGCTTTTAGAATAAGGAGAAATGATTCGAAATGGCCAAAGACTGACCCTGCATAGATTTCGATTTGAGACCTATATATACATATAGGTTTTAGAACTCTTCTTTCCATTTTATGACTGCTTGCGTGGCACATATATTTCAATACTAAACTCGGAAATTTTATTTCAGTGTACGAGGGATTGCTTAGATCTTTACTGTTAAAAATCGATACAAATTTCACAAAATTGAACAAACTTTATTCTAAATGGATGCGCAATTATATTAAATGAATAATCCCATGAAACTAAGGCTAAGAGATAGACTTAATAAATAAAAACTTGAGGGTGCAAAAAAATAATATGTTTTGAGTCCTCAAAAATAGACTCTTATTTTCAAGATTCGTAAGATGAAGATTTGTAATAATAACGTAAAGTTGCTAACAAAAAAAGGAAAATAAAGATGCAAAACAAGGCTAGAAAATACGTGGTAGCCGAGAGCGCAAACAAAGAGACATAGAGCAGGATACATACAAAATACAGACATCAAGCAGGATGCATAGGAAACATAGAGCAGGATAAATTTCCAGGTGATTTGAGTAGTAGTGAGGACCATGAACAAGAGAATCGGTATTCATATGAATTAAATAAAATTCAAAGAAATCTGGATGAAACTGTTGTGGCAGGGGTTATGAGAATTTTGGCATTATCGCAATTAAATATATGCCCAAGTTTTGTAATGTAGTTAAACAAGAACTTCATTTAAATGTCAAGCTGCCAACTACTGCGCCTTTTGCAAATTTTTTTATGAAGTGGTAGTCAATAAAAAAATCAAAGCTTTCAGAATTTTTAGTAATTTTGCCAACATTTTAAAAGCCTCACCATGAAAGCTGGAACAAAGTGGCGTTTTATCTAAACTTTCAAATCTTTTACATGTGGAGGAGCGGATTAAATAACATTTACAAAACAAAGATTCATACTTTAAAATATAAACTTAATTACTAATAGAAAATATTTTTCCCAAAAGCGTAGAAAGTTGGCAACCCTGTAAACGTACTGCAACTGTTTTTTATTTCGATGAATAAAATTGAGTTCACCGTCTCATCGTCTGAAACAAGGAAATGTAACGGAATTTTGAACAACGTTTTTCGTTCTTTTTATATATTTTGAGCTGGTTAAGTTTCATTTTTATTTTGTTGCTGAAGAGCCTGTATCAGCTATACTCAGGGCCGGATTAACCTATAGGCACACTAGGCACGTGCCTAGGGCCTACGAAATTCAGGGGCCTACGAAAAACTTGGGAGAAAAAAATTTGTTGACAAAAATAATTTAGCTTTAAAAACAACAAGTGTATTTTGCACAAAATTATGAAGATACATATAAAAATATAATATTTTTCGGTAATAAATTATTTTCCAGAATCTTATGATCTAATATATTACTTCTTTCGCGACTTTTGGATTCAACGAAATCTTGTATTAGCTGTCGAATTCCAAAACTACGCAAAATGTCGTATTCAATAGACATAAGTGCGAGCGATGCCAAGCGATCATTGTTGAACGCAAATAATTTTTTATCAATTTTAATCTGGAGAAAGATCTTTCTCCTTCTGCATTTGATTCAAGAATCGACAAATATATTCTTAATGCAATGTGAACGTTAGGAAAAGTATTCACAAGTTTATCTTTAACATTGTTATCGATCGAACTAATCATAATGGTATTATCGATATCAACTGCAATATCGGCAGTCGGCAATATCGGCAACTGCAATGTCGGTATTGCAGATAAAGTTCGATAAACAAATTTGTAAATTAAAAGCCATATTAATAAAAATGCAAAAAAAAATATGCAAGAAAATTTTAGCACATATTTTGAAAAGAGGGGAGGAGAGGGGAAAAGAGGAGAGAGCCCAAAAACGGCTATGCCTAGGGCCTACGAAAGGTATAATCCGGCTCTGGCTATACTGCACTCAACATTAAATCTATTGCAAAATCTAGCCAAGAAAGACGGCGGCAATTTATACAAATAAAACAGGTATAAATAGTTGACTAAAAGAAGAAAATAGAGAGTCATAAGAGACACTAGGAGTCACAGGAGTCGCGTTCATTGAAGACAAACCAACTGAAAGATTTGACGTAAAAAGAAAAGTTTTTCAAGTTAATAATTTAAAATATCTCGTTTTAAAATTTTTTTAAATAATTTAGAACTTCTCATATTGCACTGAAGTGTCCCAAAAAGAACTATTTCCTGTTTCTGCAGTCCTTTGCTGAAAAAAGTTATGCAAATATGCATCATCATGTCCCTACTTGGGAAGTTGATTTTTTTAAAGTCGTTTTTGAAATAAATTTCAAATAAGCCTCAACTTTAACATTTCAAATAAACCTCCAAAACACCTTAAGTTTTTGTAAGGGATTCCCCTTTTTTACTAAAGTTTGTATCTGTTGTCGATAACTTTGATAATTGATTCGACCATCCCTGAATAAAATTACACGAACGTATTTCTCAATAATTATGTACAAAACCATGTTTTATAATTTTAAATAATTGATAGTATACCGTGTAATTTTTGTAAAGTTTTTCATTATTTCTTATACTATTCCTTGTTTCCAAAATTAATTCGTTTAATCGGAGAAAAAGTGGAACAAATTGATTTCTAAAAGAATACGTTCCCATGCATTTTATAACATTGGACCGAACAAAACATTCCATTTTGCTCGTTAAATACGGGCTCGTTTCAGGTTGGTTCTACCACATATCTAAAATTAACACTGGCATTGTTTTTGGAAAGTCCCTTCGTGAATGAAGTGAAAAGAAAAATGAAAGCAGGCAGTTACACTTCGAAATCTATGTGTTCTTTTTTTTTTCCTTTCCCTTTCTTAAATGCTTCTTCAATAATAGCTTCCCATGAATAAATTTACATACATTGAGTATCTTTCGTAAGTATTTTCCTATTTTTAAGTTCGACCCAAAAATGTCCTCTATAAAAGAAACAGTTTTGTTAAATTGAGGAAGATGTTCTACAATTTGAAACCATCGACTTACATACAATTTGTTGTCAATGTATGGAAAATTTAAATGGAATTCGTGCACCTGATTTTATTCGAAACGTTGCTCGTTCTAAAGAAAAAGTAAAACGATGCCGATCGAGTATATTTAGTCAGAAAGAATGTATGGAAGATGAAAAAGAAAAGTTTCATAAACGAAACTTTCACGAAATTCTGTAGCTGAACCGTTTAGAAAGTTTTTTATTTGAATGATATTTTTCTATGATAGGTAACAGTTCTTTTGAGTAAGTTCTTTTCAGATAGATAGTTTTAACCAATTGTGGCGATAACAGAAAGCTGAAGTTTAAGGTGTCCAATATCTATGGAAATAATCTAACATCTTGAGAATTACGCATTAAATTAAAAATCTATGAATAAACCAGCAAAATATTTTAAGGGATGTATTTCATGGCAGAAAACTCAACCCTATACTCCATGGGAGAAGTTTGAGGGAACAAGATTAAATGGTGAATCATCATTTTGTTGCTGATTTGGATTCTACAGAAAAAAAATAGCAATGTAACCAACAGGGTTTAACGTTTCGGTTAAAAAATCCCGCTATAATATCGCAAGGTTCAAGCTGTTCAAAACGGAGATGTCACCAGAAGTATAGTGTGCAAAAAAATAAGCCCTGAATAACTTTTAATATAATGATCGGATCTTCACGTTCTAGGATTCAATCTTAGTGACTTCAAATTTGCTAATTAATTAGTGTTGACGTTATTTTAAGTTACGAAATGAGATACAAGAACGTACGTTCTCTGAATAAACATACTGTTTTTTCGACGGATTTGGATTTCTGATCCCCAAAATAGTCTCGATCTAAAAAAAAATGATCCCCGTAATCAGATTAGGAGAGCGATTCAAAATTTGGAACTCTAAATGTTATTTTTACTTTTTCCGTATTTCGCCTTATTTCGCGAATTCTAAAGCGAATTGAAAAGTTTTTGCTCGCAATTATAAAATTCTTTCATCTGAACTTAATTCCGTACAAAAGATAGTAAATATTATTCTTTACTGTTTTATTTAATAATAGTCAAAAAAGTTTTCAATCCAAAAGTGTACAATTTTTTACATCATTTGAAAAAATATAATTTTACATTAAAAAAAATTAAGTGAAATCGGCCGAATAATACCTGACCCAGATAGCACAAATTGTCACAGTGACGACATAAAAACAGGTGTGACCATTTTACATTGTCTCAATGAGGTTATAATGATACTTTAATGCTATTTTATCTTGTGATATCACAAAAAAGTTTCACTGACTATTTATTGAGGCCTTTTTCAGTTGGTAGTCACACCTATATTTCACTGGGTTCAAAGTCACACTGAGAATCTTTGCTTACTTGCAACTTATATCTTTACATAGTCACATGAGAACCATTTAACGATTTGTCTTTCTTAAGATTCGGGAGTATTTTTTGCGGCTTGTCTTACTTAAGTTAGGCTGTCTTGTAAGCAGTTTTTTTTGCGATCTCTTAAAATTAAATATACGTTAATCACAATAGAGTCAGGAATGGTCACAATTACAATCTGGTGTGATCTTTTTTTAATGACTGCAAAGAACTCTTGATATTAGTTAGAACAAAAATTGTTTTCCGTACAATATTGATCTACTCTCATAACAATCACAGTGTCAGAAGAAAGATTTTAAATGTAATTATGCCCCTTGTCCAAATTACTGAACAATATTTGAATAAATCTATTTTAATATATTTTTAAAGAATAAATTTGCATGTTTTTTCGTTACATTTTTAAAATAGATGCATTTTTTTATTTGCATTTCCTCTCTCGCATTTTTTCATATTCATATTAAAAATTAATGCCCCAATGTTGATAAGATTTATTTCATTTTCCTACCTCTGCGATAAGGTTGATGAATGAAATAATTTATTTCATTCATCAACCTTATTAATATTATACCATTCATTTATTAATATTTATTTCATTCATCAACCTTATCGCAGAGGTAGAAAAATAAAATAAAATTCGAGCAACTAATAAACTATGCATTTCTGTGATCTTTTAATTTTGAATGGAATGCTTTATTTTAATTTTGCATACAATTTGACTATAATTGATTATGCTTGTTCACAAATATTTATTTTTTTCTGGAAGAAGTGTCAACAAATTTTCAATGGAATTCGAAGCACTTAGCTTTGAATACTGTTTTCAGGCATTTTTAGATTTCTTAAATAAGCCGTAATTTACAATGCAAATAATAGTTTGCGTAAATTCTTAAATTTAATTTTACAATTTATAAAAATGTAAATGAAGAGATTGTCGACTGTCATTCCAAAGAATAAACATCTAATTGGTATTCGTTAACAAAAAGTAAGAGATTTTAAATGAAAAGTGAACCACAGCAGCCGCCATTTTTTAATCGTCAGCACACTTTTTTTTCAAGGAATGGATTAAATTCAGAACGTTCTTGCTTCGATGCTATCACTAAAAATTGAACCTATAGTCATCCGTCAAAAATATGTTAAAAGAGGTTAATTGTTTGCTGTTGGTTTTTGATTATGTTTAGATACTTAGTTGTAATATATTATTTGGCGAAAGAGGACGAGCAACTGAAGAGGCTATGCCACAACTTTAAAAATGGTGGCCGCTTAGGTCATTGTTCGTTTGATTACGTAAAGAAAAAACTCATATGATACTTGTAGCAACGATAATCTCACCAAAAATTTAATATCTCAAAAAGTTATCCTTTTTTATGAATGTTGCATTTGAACTCGAATGTTTCAAAAGCAGAAAGTGATCAACTTTCTCAACTTCGCAAGTTTCCGTTTTGTTCGATGACGCAACAAAAAGTATAAAATCCGATAAAAAGGGTGAGTTCTACTTCTATTGTTTTCCTGCAGGTAAGCTCTAAAATTAGATAATTAGTCTTTGTTGTGATTTAAGGTTAATTAGAAAAAGTTAGTGTTTTAATATTGATGATTACATGTTTTGAGTTCATTTTCATTGCTTAATTTCGATTTTTTAAAGTCTATTAAAATTGTTCGAAAATTCTTTCGGTTTTAAGTACTTATTGGGTGTTTATTTTCGATTGTTAAGTAGATGTTATTTCATTTTGATCACATTTTTTATTAGTTCTCTCTTTGTTTCTTATAAGAATGCCCCCCCCAATCAACAATATTTTTTCATGGTTTCGATTTTCTAATTTAGATTGATTGATTTTGTTAAGTAATTAACTTTTCAGCACATTACTTCAATATATAAAGCTTCTTTTTTCAATATATACATTAATTTTTGAAGAGTTAAGAAACTGAAATGTTTCAAACTTTATTTTCATTCAAAATCTCGATTTTTTAGATTTTTTTTAAAAGCAAATGTATACTGGGTCCTTTCAAACTTGTTTTAATGACTCAATTTACAATTCTCACTATACACAATTATTTATTAAATATTATTACAAATAAATAAATTTTTTGTCTTTTCATTACTGATTTTTCTAAATGAAATATGCTCATTAGTATGTAGTTAACAGAAATATATAACTTATGAACATAATTTTTAAATATTATAAGCCTATTTGTCAGTATAAACACAAATGTTTGAAATTTGCATTTTTTCTATCAGCGGTTTTTAGAAAGTAGAATATGGTATTGTTTTATAAATACTTATTTCGTGTTAAAATTTACTAGTATTATTTTATTTCTATTTTGAATTTTGATGTATATTTCGATGTTCAAATAACCAACGTAGTATACTTCAGCAATAAATATGTGTAGCTACAATTAAAATTGACCATAAAAAAAAACTTAATTCTAGAGTTCTCTTTTCAAACCATCGTTGAACAGCCGACCCAATTATATAGATTTACGACTATTAATGTTCAACTCCGTAGCCTTGTAATTTTGAGCCCAATCCAGAAGACAAGGGAGCACCCGGATCGAGTATTGTGAAAAATTTGCCTTCGTGGGGGACTTTTTGGTGGAGCAAATACGCATTTGCGTTACAAGGAGAGGAAGACCACGAGGTCCTACATAAGAGGAAGACCACGAGAAGACATTAAGAGGAAGACCACGAGAGCTTCCCACCGTTAGCCTGACGGCAAGGGGACTCTAACCCATGATCCGTCTACCACTGAGGATATTTCACGTCAGCACTGTGGTCGGTGATAGCAGGATACGGAATTCGTATCGACTGGATTTCGCACCCGGTTTGCCGCATTGGAAGACAAACGTCCTATCCCCTGAGCCATTGCGACTCTAATTCTGGAGTTTAAACTCAGTACACTAATTCCTAAAATGCGTTCAATGGGAATATTTCCGTATCGTGATCTGGCACGCCAACTACAATGACCAAGACGCCAAATTAATTTTAAACGGAAAAATGTTTAAAAACGAAAGAAAAACATTTAGATGTTTGCCCGGGGTTAGCTACGAGTTACACCCTTCGAGTTGGTCCCATTCTGTTCTTTCTAGTTTCTCGCGGGCCGCTGCACCGAAGTTGCCATTGATCGTGCACTGGTTAAGGTCAAAATTACGATATGTGGGTGGTGTGTGATTATCTCCTTTCTGTAAAACGGGCTGTGACGTATATGTGAGACAGAATTCAATTTCCTGGCCATAGATGGTGCCAGAAGAGGCAAGAATAAGCACAATCATCTGCCTTAAATTTACTCTGCCTTAAATTTATTTGACTTGCCCAATTTATTTTCTTTGCATTTGACTAATTTCTCGATATATCACAATTTGAAACAAATTTTTATCCCAAAAGTGTGCAATTTGTAGTTCAAAATAGTAATTTACAAAATGTGTCAACGCGTAACAACACTTTTCCTCCTCAATTTTTTTTTTTTCAGTATGCTGCATAATTATGTCCCCCCCCCCAGAAAAAGTATTATTAGTATGTGTAAAATTAATCTGACCGCAAGGAATTAAATTTATTATCGTTAAACTAAAACTGTTGTGGAATTAATATTTTAACAATCTAGTGCTGACACTATACTTTTTATATCCTACCTATTTTACTTCAATAACTGTTTATGACACTTTATTTCTAAAAAAGTTGTTTCGTTGTGGGAAAATAAAGAGAATTTGTTTTTTAAGCGAATGTAAATTTTTAATTGAAAATCAAATTTCCTTTTTCTTTTATTATAACCCTTTTGTATTTATATAATTTTTTTTGCATGATTTTAATAGCTTTGAAGCATTTACGCAAGAACCTAAAGCTGGTAAACTAGATAGAAAAATACTCTCAATTTGATACGAAGTGAGACATATTTACAGAATAAATTTACTGACATATGACCCTCTCTTGATATATTGATCAACCATCCCTATCGTTTGAATGAACAGAATGAAATGTGCATAGTTATTGTGTTTTATACGTTTAAGAATGATGTTAAAAACGATTGCGTAGCTCTCACGGTTAAATTTACAGTTATAAAATTTCGATTTTTCAAAACGCAAAACCCACTTATAAGACGTGCAAAAACCATCGGTCTCGCATTAAATACTTACAGATTTTGATGTAAACAGGTTCCAATAGTACATACCTTTGTAACTCTACGCATTAATCATTTAATGCTTCCTAATATGGAAGTGAAAGAGGAACAAAATTCTAAAAATAACTCCTGCTTTGAAATATAAATCTAATTATAATTCAATGGTATGTTTTCATCCTTAAATTCCCAAAATAGAATTTCTGCACCTATTCTTTACCAAAGACATTTTATGAAAACGAAAGAGTTTTAAGGTTTTAATGGTTTTATTAATACAAAAGTATTTATAATTTTTGTATTACATATATATATATATACATGTTATTCAGCAAGAGACATGCGAAAATCATCGGTCCCGCATTAAATACTACAGATAATGATGTAATTAGGTTCCAGTC